>NC_083414.1:37361306-37662734 GCF_020745735.1 Hemiscyllium ocellatum
TGCAGGGAAAAATAAGCACTAGTAGTGCAGTGGAAAAAATATAGCAACATCCCATAATCACACTCTTGGCAAAAGGCAAATTCAGAAAACAAATGGTCTCACATGCAAATTCAGTAGCAGGAACAGAATACCCACTTTTTGGCTGTAACCGACAAAGAGAAAAAATAACTTGCACTTCTCCAAGACCCCAACAGCAACTAAAAGCTCAGACTAAAAGTCCTGGTTCTATGAGAGCTGGATGCACCCATTCATGCTGCTTCTATTGCTCTAACTTTTAAAAAACCCAAGGCCTCACAAACAGTTTACTCTCGTGGCTCTGGTAAATTGCTCCTCATCCCTACCTCAAAATTCCTCTTCACAACAAAACCAGGCTGATGGTTTTATTGAAACCCGAAAGTGTGGATCAGAAGCAGCTGAGTCACATCGTGCTGCAACCCTCAAAAATGGTATTGAGAATGTAACCTCTTAAAGCCATAGTGTTGCCATATATTGGTAGATATCTTTCCCATGCTTCCCAATCCGCACTGAAAACCACCTGTTTCTTTACAAAGTGATAGATCAGCCGGAGAACAACTGAATTGTATTTTCTCTAAACACGTTCTTCAGAATAATCCTGGAAAACCTCATTTGGCAATGTGCCAGGACAAAGGTTCAGGCTGGCTGAATAATTAAACATTCACATTGCTACAACCTTTCGAAAAGCCTTGTGTACAATTTTATTACCATTTTTGAGGGTTGCTGCATGATGTGACTCAGCTGCTTCTGATCTTCACTTTCAGGTATTAATAAAACCATCACCCTGGTGTCCACATCCATTCTTTTCTTTTGCCATTCAGTTGAGGAATGACCTAGTAGCATTTAGTTTTGTCAATGGCCAGTATGTTTAATAGCACCACCTCTTCAGACTGAGACTGGGTTTTTCTCACACTTTTTTTTGTACTATATAGATTTTCTTTCTACTCTTTGATTCCCATACTTTTGCTGAATGTGTTCATGTTTCTTCCTCAAACATGCCCATTCAATGTGCCATTTTATGCTATAGATACTGCATACAACTTTTTTAAATCAGCATTTTGCTGCTGTATGATCTATTTCTTCATACTGACAGCAGTTTTAAGTCTGCATTTGTGCTGGTCTCTCAGATTCCATTTTGTGAACTCCTGTGCTTAAGTTTAGCTGTTAAACATCCTTGGCTGCTAGTTCCATCAAACCGCTATTTCTAGTCCTTTATTTAAGTCTATGTCTATTTCTGCTAGTATCCTATTCTGGATTGCTTCCCAATTAAACCACATACCATTGTCTCTGATAGCATCATTTAATTTGTCCCTAAATTTGTAGAATTCTGATGACCTCTCTAAAATTGCGACAAATTAGAGGTTGTGAATCATTTCTACTGGTTGCACGTGGAATCTAAACTTTTCAGCAGCCACCTATGATTTTGGTGAAAAATAGTTCTGTAAGATTGCTAATATTTCTTCATAAGTTTGGAACCAGGCTCCTCAGGGGATCAAAAGTCTTCCCCCATCTCTCGATCTATAATACTCAGGAATGCTGGAAAGACTATACAGCTTCAATTTATTAGCTTGAACAAAGTAATGGAATCTGTGTAAGAGTCCCAGCTCTCTGCATTTTCATCATATGGTCCCGCAACACCAAAATTTCCCACAAGCTTTTTAAATGGGAAAGGTTTATGTCACAACGTACCACAAAATTTTAAGACTACCTTGTTTCTTCCCTTTAAAAATTAGTTATTTCTGAGGCTGCCCGTTTCTCTCTGAGTCTACACCCTGAGCTTAAGATATTTCCTGAGTGGGTACTCATTCCTTAGTATTCCTTCAGGCTGGAGCACATGGTGAGCTTCTTCTGCACTATTCACTTCTTCCTTGGAGTTTTTTTTTGTTTTGCTGACTGTACTTGCTTTAGTGCAACAAAAGTCTCTTTTGGTTTCTTTTCTTTTTATGGAATCGTTTCAGAGACGTCTAATGTGGCCATGATTTTTTTTTTGATGAATCAGTGACTTAACCCAGCGAATCTTGTAGCAGTTTTTACCCTCATTACCAATTTTCTTCTTGTATTCAATTTGAAAAAAAAAGAGGTGGCCAAAGCATTAAATAGCAGGAGCTTTATTACTGAGGTGTTCACTCTGCAGACAGCAAAGTGAGAGAGAACCGTTTGTCCCCCAAAACAGCTAATTCCATCACATCATCAGACTCTTAAAATGAGAGTCACTATACTTGGACAAATAACCAACAAACAGAAAGCTCCTCTCCATAAATACACTGCCAAACTTCAGTGGTAGTGACTCGAAAACCTTAGGTGATTCACTGGTGTAATCTCTGATGGAAGCCCATTTGAGCAGTGCATCCATGTCCATTATGACAGTAACTTGAGTTGACAAGACAGAAACTAGACATTTTCATTAGTTACAACTTGGGGCTTTTTCTTATGGAAATAAAAGCCTGTTCAACTGCAACATTTCAACGCTCAAGCTGCTGTTAGGCAGCATAGGCCAAGGCATAGAGACGTACAGCATGAAAACGGACTCTTCGGTCCAACCCGTCCATGCTGACCAGATATCCCAACCCAATCTAGTCCCACCTGCCAGTACCCTGCCAGCACCTAGCAGCTCCAAATTCTGAAGTCATTCTTAATTTAAGTAAGACTGTAGCTTTTATTCCTGATCAGGTATTCCTGATGAAGGGCTTTTGCCCGAAACGTCGATTTTACTGCTCCTCGGATGCTGCCTGAAATGCTGTGCTCTTCCAGCAACACTAATCCAGAACCTGGTTTCCAGCATCTGCAATCATTGTTTTAACCCTGTAGTTTTTATTTTTCCAGCCAAAGTAAACCTTACATTTTACCAGATTATATTCCATCAGGTTTTTGCCCTCTCACTCAACCTATTAATATGGTCTGCAAATTCTCGATGGTTAATCCAGGATGGAGGACAGGAAAACAATTGTGGCTGTAATACTTGCTCCTTTGAGGAAGTACTTTAGTTTTGCAGCTAATTCCCTCAAATTCCAGGAGCAGTAATTACTGTGTTATAAGCCGTTGTATTGTTTTGGAACTTTGGAGAAAAAAAGGATCAAAACAATAGCACCTTAAAAAGGAGCTCAGACAAAGGACAGTGACGATATGGGCAGTGATTCAAACAGACAAAGAAACCTACACTGACCCAGCAATAGCCTGCACAGCTGCTGCCTTGCTGTCTGTTTTCAAGTTTCTCTGGACATTAGAATTTGTACTAAGAAAAATAAACAAATAGCAAAATTCACAGCTGATCTAGGACAAATCTGTGTGTTGGAGCTCACAGCAGGGGAGCAGTTAAGTCACTTTTTAAAGTGTAAACCTACTGGTTTTCTTTGCTAAGTCTACAATAGTGAGTAGATTGAGGGCCATTTTTTGATTGTACGTTGTTATTGAGATCTGTCTCTTAATTAAACTTTAAAGATAGAAAACATAGATATTAAGCTAGCCTGAAGCACTGGTTTTACAGCAATAAGACTATACTATCTTCTGGGTCTGTAGATTGTTAAAATGCAAAGATAGCCTTTAGTATAGTGATGTGGTCTTCCTGTTGGATGTGGGAGATTAGGGAGAGTTTCCATGTTACTGATGATTATGTCTGAGGAAGTGTGCAAGGTATTGGTTGGAGCGGCAGTTAGAGAGACAATGAGGAATTTACAGGAGCTGGGGGTGTGATGAATGCCAGTTGTGGGGGTGGGGGGGGGGGAAAGAGATAAACTGAAGATACAGTCAGGTAGATGGGTGACCCCCAGGAAAGGGAGGCAGGTGGTACAGGAATCTCCTGTGGCTATTTGCATCTCAAACAAGTATGCTGTTTTGGATATCATATGGGATGATGGACTCTCAGGAGAATGGAGTACTGACAGCCAGGTTTCTGGTACCAAGACTGGCTCTAATGTAACAAGGGGTATTTAGGTTCCAAGCAATCGATTGTGATAGGAAACTCTTTATTCAGAGGCACAGACAGACGATTCTTCTGCTAACAGCGAGACATCAGAATGGTAGATTGCCTCCCTGGAGCCAGGATCAAAGATATTGCAGAGAGGGTGCAGAATATTCCCACAGGGGAGCGTGACCCACAGGAAGTCGTTGGACACATTAAAACTAACAACATAGGAAGTCAAAAGTGTGAGCTTCTGAGGGGAAAAGCAAGGAAGTTAGGCAAGAATTTACAAAGTAGGTCCTTGAGAGTAGTAATATCTGGATTACTCCCAGTGACATAAGCTAGTGAAGATAGGAAGGGGAGGATAGAGCAGATGAATCTGTGGCTGAGGAGCTAGTACAGGGGGAAAGGATTTACATTTTTGGATCATTGTAATCTCTTCTGGAGTAGAAGTGACCTGTATAAGAAGGATGGATTGCACCTGAATTGGAAGGGAACTAATATACAGGCAGGGGCATTTGCTAGAGCTGCTCTGGAGGATCTAAACTCTGGAGCGGGAGGGAGGAATTAGGATGGTAGATGGGAGAGACGCAGAGAGATAATGAGAAAAGTGATCAGTCTGAGACTAGTACAGTTGGGAAAAACAGACAGGACAGGCAGGAACAAAGTAGAGAATGAGGTAGGACTGATAAATTAAACTGCATTTATTTCAATGCAAGAGGCCTAATAGGTAAGGCAGATGAACTTAGTGCATTGTTGGAACAAGGTGCTGGGATAGCACAGGAATTACAGAGATGTGGCTCAAGAATAGTTATGGCTGGCAGTTTAATGTTCCAGAGTATTGATACTATAGGAAGTATCAGAATGGGTGGGGGCAAGAGAGGAGGGGGTGTGGTGTTTTTGATTAGGGATAACATTACAGCTGTATTTTGGGAGGATATTTCTGGGAATACGTCCAGGGAAATCATTTGGGTGGAACAGAGAAATAAGAAAGGGATGACCATCTTATTAGAATTGTACTACAGACCCCTCAATACCCAGAGGGAAACTGAAAAGTATATTTCTAAGGAGATCGCAGTTATCAGTAAAGAATAATAGGGTTGTTATGGTAGGGGATTTTAACTTTCCAAACATAGAATGTGACTGCCACAATGTTAAGGGTCTGGAGGGAGAAGAATTTGTTACATGTGTCCAAGAAAATTTGCTGATTCAGTCTGTCGATGTATCTATTGACCTACTCTTGGGAAATAAGGCAGAGTAGGTGACTGAGGTGTCAATAGGGGATAATTTTGGGACCAGTGACCATAATGCTACTAGTTTTTTAAAAAGTGATGGAAAAGAATGACTAGATATAAAAGTTAAAGTTCTAAATTGGAGGAAGGCCAATTTTGATGGTATTAGGCAAGAAATTACAGCATTTGAAATTTATCTGGAGATGAATAGGAAGGGTTTAAAGGGCCAAGTGCTGACAAATGGAACTAGTTTAGGTTAGAATATCTGGACGGCATGGATGAGTTGGACTGAAGGGTCTGTTTTTGTGTTGTACATCTCTATGACTCTAAAAGGCATCTGGATGGGTACATGAATAGAAAGGGTTTAGAGGGATATGGGCCAAGTGTTGGCAAATGGGTATAGATTAATTTAGGACATCTGGTTGGCGTGGATGAATTGGACTGAAGGGTCTGTTTCTGTGCTGTACATTCTATGACTTTCAAAAGTTGATTGTGGATGGATGTTCACGGGTAAAAGGGAAGGCTGAAAATGGGAAGCCTTCAAAAATGAGATAACGAGAGTCTACAGACAGTACGTTCCTGTTAGGGTAGAGAGCAAGATGGTAGGTGTAGAGAATGCTGGATGACTAGAGAAATTGAGGTATCGTTCAAGAAAAAGAAGGAAGCATATATCAGGTATAGACATCAAAGATTGAGTGATTCTCTAGAAGAGTATAAAAGCAGTGAGAGTATACTTAAGAGGAAAATCAGGAGGACAGAAAGGGGACATGAGACAGCTTTGGCAAATAGAGTTAAGAAGATTCCAAAGGTATTCTACAGATACATCAAGGATAATCGGGTAACTAGGGAGAGAATACGGTCCCTTAAAGATCAGCAAGGGCATCTATGTGTGGAACAGCAGGAGATGGGAGAGATAAAAAATAAATATTTTGCGTCAGTGAAGGAGGACATGAAAGATATAGAATGTGGGGAAATACATAGTGACAACTTGATAACTGTTTATATGGAGGGGTGATGTGTATCTGGACATCTTAAAAACACAAAGGTGGATAAATCCCCAGGACCTGGTCAGGTGTGCCCTCAGAACTCTGTGGGAAGCTAGGATAAAGATTGCTAAACCCCTTGCTGAGATATTTGTATCATCGCTAGACACAGGCAAGGTGCCAGAACACTGGAGGTTGGTTAACGTGGTGCCACTATTTAATAAAAGGTGGTAAGAAAAAACCAAGGAACTATAAACTGCTGAGTCTGACATCGGTGGTGGGCAAATTGTTGGAAGGAAACCTGAAGGACAGTATTTACATGTATTTGGAAAGACAAGGACTGATTAGGGATAGTAAACATGGCTTTGTGCTTGGGAAACCATGTCTCACAAACTTGATTGAGATTCTTTGAAGAAGTAACATCGGATCGATGAGAGCAGAGTGGTGGACGTGATCTATATAGACTTCAGTAAGGTGTCAGACAAGGTTCCTCAATGGTACCTCAACAGTAGACTGGTTAGCAATGTTAGATCACGTGGAATAGAGGGAGAACTAGTTAGTTAGATACAGAACTGGCTCGAAAATATAAGACTGAGGTGGTGGTGGAGGGTTGCTTTTCAGACTGGAGGCCTGTGACCAGCAGACGGCCATAAGAATCGGTGCTGAATCCACTGCTTTTCGTCATTTTTATAAATGATTTATATGTGAACTCAGGACATATGATTAGTAAGTTTGCAGATGACACCAAAATTGGAGGTATAGTGGACAGCAAAGAAGGTTACCTGAGAGTACAATAGAATCTTGATCAGATCAGGCCCAGGGAGTGGCAGATGGAGTTTAATTTAGATAAATGTGAGGTGCTGCATTTCGGAAATATAAATCAATGCAGGACACTTAATGGTGAGGTCCTAGAAAAAGTGTCCCTGAACAAAAAGAAACCTTGGAGTGCAGGTTCATAGTTGCCTGAAAGTGCAGTCACAGGTCGTTAAGATAGTGAAAGCGGCATTTGGTAAGCTTTCCTTTATGGTCTGTGTATTGAGTATAGGAATTGGGAGGTCATGTTGCAGTTATACAGGGCATTGGTTAGGCCACTTTTGGAATGCTTTAATGCAATTCTGTCTCGCTGCTATAGGAAAGATGTTGTGAAACTTAAAAGGGTTCAGAAAAGATTTCCAAGGATGTTGCCAGATTGAAGGGTTTGAACTACAGAGAGAGGCTGAATAGACTGGGGCTATTTTCCTAGGAGCATCAGAGGCTGAGGGGGGACTTTATGGAAATTTATAAAATCACGAGGAGCATGAATAGGGTAAATGGACAAGGTCTTTTCCCTGCAGTGGGAGTCCAAAACTAGAGGGTATATGTTTAAAGTGAGAGGGGAAAGATTTAAAAGGGACCTAAGGGATAACTTTTTTCACGCAGCGGGTGGTGTGTGTCTAGAATGACTACCTGGGGAAGTTGTGGAGGCTGATACAATTAGAACACTTAAAAGGTATCTGGATGGGTATATGAATAAGAAGGACTCAGAGATATGGGCCAAAAGCTAGTAAATGGGACTAGATGTATCTGGATAGGTGTTTGGCATGGATGAGTTAGACCGAAGGGTCTTGGAATAGATTCCCTACAGTATGGAAACAGGCCTTTTGGCCCAACAAGTCCACACTGATCCTCCAAAGAGTAATCCACCCAGACCCATTCCTCTTCCCTATATTTACCCCTGACTAATGCACTTAACACTATGGGCAATTTAACATGGTCAACTAATCCGACCTGCACATCTTTGGATTGTGGGAGGAAAGAGGAGCACCCAGCGGAAACCAACGCAGACACGGGGAGAATGTGCAAACCACACAGTCGCCTAAGACAGGAATCAAACCCAGGTCTCTGGCACTGAGAGGCAGCAGTGTTAACCACCCTATCATCCCACTGTACTGTTGTGGGGAAAATCACTAGCCTCGGAGTCAAGAGTCGGGGTTCAATGACAGAGTTTATTGTACAAGGAAAGAGAAGAGAAAGACACCAACAGCACAGTAGTCAGTTGAGTCTTCTCTCAACCCGGAGCACATGTGAAGATATTTTTAATTGTTTTGTAAGATAATAGGTCAGTGATGAGGTTATTGTCTTTGTAACATGGTTTGTTTATTGTAAACATTGCAGAATCGTTAATAGTTTCGGTGCAGTCATTGTCAGTTCCAGCGCAGCCTTTGTTAATTTCAGCGTGGTCGTTGTCAGTTTCAGCGCAGACATTGTCAGTTTCAATGTCTGCACGGAAGCCCATTGCTGTCATAATGGGTGCTAATCGCTCTTCTTGAGAAGGACGATTACTGCAGCCCTGGCTATTATCGTTCTGTATTGAGTCCGTATCAGACTATTAGCATTTCTATCAAAGGTGTTGGCTGGACAAAGACACTTCGGCAGGGAGTATACGCTACTCATGTGTCTTCTCTCCACCATCCACCTTAAACTGATCAACTAGGTTGTGAGTGCATAGTGTTGGCATTCTGGTGGCTCCAGGCAATGTGTGTTTGCTCTGCTGTCTCTCTCCATATTGTGGTCCAGTGGCCAGCTTGTGTGTCAAGTGGCCAACTTATGGCTTAGCGACCACCTTGTGTGTCCATGTGCCTAGAGTCACACTGCCCCATGCCATCTCCCACTTCAGTACCATCCCATTCATCATTGCATCTACTTCAAATTTAGCGATTGTGCCTTTATTCCACTCATCTAAGACATTGATATAAATTATAAAATGTTGAGGCTGCAGCACAGGCTCCTGCTGGATGCCACTCCTGCCAATCAGAAAAAGACTAATTTATGTACGCTCTGTATTCAGTCAGCCAGCCATTCCTCTATGCTAATATGCTACCCCTATAACATGAACCTCTACTTTACACATTCTTTTATTTGGTTCCTTGTCAAATGTCTTCTGGAAATCTAAACACAGTATATCTCCAGGGGGCCTCCTTCATCTCTGCATATGTTATTCTTTTGACGATAAATAAACTAGTTAAACATCCTTTCCCTTCCACAGTCACATTGACTCTTCCTGATTACCTTGGATTTTTCTAAGGACACAGCTATAACTGCCATAATTATCAATTTAAAACATTTCCCACAATCAAAGTGAAGCTAACTTAACCTTTGGTTTCCTGTTTCTCTCTCTCTCTTCTGGAATAGAAAACTTATACAGTGTTTGGTATATTCCAGTCTGACAGAACCTTTCCAGAATACTATCTCAGTGGCACTTAGAGTCATTGAGATGTACAGCACAGAAACAGACCCTTCGGTCCAACAGGTCCGTGCCGGCCAGATATCCCAACCCAATCTAGCCCTACCTGTCAGCACCTGGCCCATATCTCTCCAAACCCTTCCTATTCATATACCTATCCAATTGCCTTTTAAATGTTGCTATTGTACTAGCCTGCACCACTTCCTCTGGCAGCTCATTCCATATACACACCACCCTCTGCATGAAAAGGTTGCCCTTTAGGTCTCTCTTATACCTTTCCCCTCTCACCCTAAACTTATACCCTCTAGTTCTGGACAGCTCCACCCCAAGGAAAAGGCTTTGTCTATTTATCTTATCCATGCCCCTCATGATTTTATAAACCTCTATGAGGTCACCCCTCAGCCTCCAACACTCCAGGGAAAAGAGCCCCAGCCTGTTCAACCTCTCCCTATAGCTCAAAATCCTCCAATCCTGGCAACATCCTTGGAAATCTTTTCTGAACCCTTTCAAGCTTAACAGCATCTTTCCGATAGGAAGGAAACCAGAATTGCACGCAATATTCCAACATTGGCCAAAACAACGTCCTGTACAACCGCAACATGACCTCCCAACTTCTGTACTCAATACTCTGACCAATAAAGGAAGGCATACCAAACGCCTTCTTCACTATCCTATCTATCTGCGACTCTACTTTCAAGGAATTATGGATCTGCACTCCTCCTTTTAAGGCTCTAAAGACAGAGGCCATCAGGACCAAGGGGAGTTGTCAGCCTGCAGCTCAGAGTCATAGTCATATAACATGAAAACAAGCTCACTGCTTCAATTAAGTTCCATTTGCCTCTCATCAGTCCATTAACCCATGTGATCAAGGACCCATAGTACTCTGAGATACTCTTCTTCACTGTCCACTATGCCCCCAATTTTGAAGTTATCTGAAAACTTACTAACTATACTTCTATATTCACATTATAATTCACACAAGCTGCAGAAAACCAGAGTCTCTGAAGCCCAATGTAAAGGTCAGCAGCAACAACATATTTAAATTGTTGTCTTAATGTAGCAATAACCTCAAGGCACCTCACTAGAGTAATTATCAAACAAAATCTAACACCAAACTCTCAGAAAGAGTTAGGATGCCAACCAAATGCTTGCTTAAATGGATAGGTTTTAATAAACATCTTAAAACAGGAAACAGTATTTCAGAGCACAGTGTGTGACTAAGCTGAGTAAGATGTCGTATGAGGGTGAACTGCAGAGTGGGAAGGAACCTCGGCTGGTGCTTATGTTTGCAATTTAACCAAATCTCAATCTTCCTTTTACCTTCTGATTTACACATGTTATACTGGAATGTTTCTTTTATCGTCTATTGTGAAGGCTGTAGGAAAACATCCATTTACGTCATCTGCCATTTCCTTTTGTATGCTACTAACTTTGAATCTCTCGATGACCTTACTTGGGCTTTTCTTTTCCAAATACTTGTAAAAACGTTTAGTCTCCATTTTTACATTTGTAGCAAGCTTCCTCATCCTAAAAATCTTCATCCTGATTAATCTTTTAGTCATTCTGCCAAACTTTATGTTCGGTCCAATTATTTGGTCTGCCATTCATCTTTGCACAACTATATACTTTCCTTTACTTATATTTAAATTAACTAAGTATTGTTCAAAGTTTGGGAGAAGATTTGTAGCTCGGGTGCTCGTTGTTGTGGTTCTGTTCGCCGAGCTGGGAGTTTGTGTTGCAAACGTTTTGTCCCCTTTCTACGTGACATCCTCAGTGCTTGGGAGCCTCCTGTGAAGCGCTTCTGTGATGTTTCCTCTGGCATTTATAGTGGCTTGTCTCTGCTGCTTCCGGGTGTCAGTTGCTGTCCGCTGCAGTGGCCGGTATATTGGGTCCAGGTCGACCTGGACCCAATATACCGGCCACTGCAGCGGACAGCAACTGACACCCGGAAGCAGCAGAGACAAGCCACTATAAATGCCAGAGGAAACATCACAGAAGCGCTTCACAGGAGGCTCCCAAGCAGAGGATGTCACCTAGAAAGGAGACGAAACGTTAGCAACACAAACTCCCAGCTCGGCGAACAGAACCACAACAACTAAGTATTGTTTGTCCTCTTTTTTGAGTTTTTATTTAGGGTAGGAATATACTTAACAGTAGTCGGAACTATCTACTTAAATATATCCTAGATTAATTCTTCCTAAATGTCATATACCCTTCAATATTCAGGACCCAATCATATTTTAATAATGACATTCAGATCATATTTATTTACTTCAATGCTTGCCGTCAATTTATTTATTTTATTATGAATGAATCCAACTCCAGACCCTTTCGCTTTGTCTTGTTGCTTTATTTCTAACATCTAGTCTTGATTGTTGGTGTATGCTCAGGTTTATTTCCCCTGTCCCTTCCTGCCAACTCGGGCCAACAATTGACTATTTCACTTTCCTGCTTTGATTTGCTACATCTACCCAAACTTGATCCTTCTCACCCATCATTTAGTTTAGAGCTCTCTCTACCTCCCAAGATGTGGAGGTGCCAGTGTTGGACTGGGGTGGGACAAAGTTAAAAATCACACAATGCCAGGTTAAAGTCCAACTGGTTCATTTGGAAGTACAAGCTTTCGGAGCACTGCTCCTTCACCATATAGCTAGTATAGCTATCTGACGAAGGAGCGGCATTCCAAAAGTTTGTACTTCCAAATAAACCTGTTGGACTGTAACCTGGTGCTCCAAACTTTGTCTACTTTCCAAGTTATACATTTCAGTAGAATATTGATCCTAGATGGTAATATACCATCCCAATGGTCCAGCCCCTACTTTACCCTGTACTGATATCAGTGCCCCATGATCTAAAACACAATCACTTCTCCCTCGCCAGTTCAGAGACGTGTTCATTTCATCAATCTTATGAGCCCTTGCCAACTGCCACATGTGCAATGATAAGTGGATCCTTCCCATAAAATCGATAGATTCACAGAACTTTAATAGACCCAAAGAACCCATTCAGCCCATTGTGTCTGCACCAGCTCTTCAAATGACCAACTTACATCATGCCATTCTTCTGTCTTCTCTCCATAACCTGAGCATTATTCATTTTCAGGTAACCACCTTATTCTCTCAAGAATGCTTGAACTGAACCTGCATTCGCCACACTCCCAAGAAGCCCATTCCAAACCGTAATTACTCATTGTGAAAAAAAGTTTATCTTACATCACTTTAAATCTACGTTCCCTCATTCTCAATCCTTTCACAAGTGGAACATTTTCTCCTAATTTTTGCTGATCAATTCTCTCATGGTTATGAATACTGCAATTATATTCCTCTGTAATGTCTATTCTCCAAGGGAACCAGTCCCCAACTTCTCTAACCTATCTTATCTTAAACTTCTCATCCCTGAAACCAATCATGTGAAACCCTTCTGTAATCTCATTCACATCCTTCCTAAAGTTCAGCACCCATAACTGCACATAATACTCCAATTGAGTCTAAAAGAGTGTCATAAAAATAACCAACATAACCTCCTTGCTCTTAAAAAAAACTCAGATCCTGAATGCTTAATTAACTGCCCTCTCAACCTATTACTACCACCCTATGCACCAGGGTACATCTTTTCCAGCACCCCATTTATGTGCCAGGTATGGCTCCAACCAGGGGAAAATTTCCACGACACTAATTAATGTCTGCCATTACACACATTCTTTTTAACCTATGTTCCCAGTCTCCTTTAGCCAACTTCACCTTCATTGTCATTGCCTTTATTTAGGTTTGGGATACTAGTTTCAGGCCTAGGTTTCTTATCCTCAAACTGAATGCAAAGCATTTTTATGCTATGATCACTCTTTGCTAAACGTAATAATTTCTGCCTCATTTTACTTTACCAGGTTTAAAATATCTGGCTCCCTGGTTGGTTCTACGACAAATGTTCTAAGAAAGTAGCCTGTATATAATCTGTGAATTTGTCCACAAGGCTATAATTTACTCATTATAATGTTCACATATATTACATAAAAACAAATATTTAAATAACCTTTCTTATAAGCCTCAATTTTAAAAAAATTCATTCATGTGTTGAGGGCATCACTAGCTCGGTAAGTATTTAATGAGAAAGATGAAATTGCCCTAATTGCCCTGAGGGCAGCTAAGAGTCAACCACATTATTGTGAATATGGAGTCTCTCATAGGCCAGATACAGATGGCAGCTTCCTTCCCTAAAGGACATTAGTGAACCAGATGGGTTTTTTTTCTAATAATTAATAATAGATTTGTGGTCCTCATTTCGACTCTTAATTCCCGATTTTTACTGAATGCAAATTTCACCATCTGCCTTGGCAGGATTCAAAACTAGGTCCGCCAAACATTATCTGGGTCTCTAGATTAACAGTTCAGTGCTGACACCACTAGGCTATTTTCTCCCCCTCAGCTTTATTGATTTATATTCTCTCCCGCAGTGTTGAAGAGCCTATAAACTACACCCACTCATTCCCTTGATATTCCTTATTTCTGACAAAACTGATTTGACATCTTGATCTTCTGAGCCAAAAGATTTTCTCATTACTCCACTGATCTCATCCTTTCCTAACTATGCTACTTTCTTTCCCCTGTCCTTTCATTCTAACTTTATTCAGCTGTCAAATATTTTGGAATATTCCATACCCTTGCCTTAAGGACATCTCTTATAATGGTTATCACATCATGTTCATTCATTTCTATTTGTGTCATAATTTCATCTTTCTCATTATAAAAGCTCCTCTCTATCCCAGCGACCACCACAATGAAACTCCCTCTTGTACTGGAACACAATTTGCTCATGTCTTAATCCAGAGGCTATAAACGTAGTGGCTCTGCTTTTAAAATTAACCCCATTAGCTCCAATCTGTTTCTTTGATACCCATGTAGATCATGGCAACAGCTATTTCCCACCTTCACATTCCAAATTTCATTTTGACTTCAAATAGTTGTCCTTAATCCTGGTACTGAGCAGAGACAGTCATTGGGACTTAAGCCTTCAGAACAGTTTCTATGCCCCAGCAATACAGACACTAGAGTCATAGAGTTATAGAGATGTACAGCATGGAAACAGACCCTTCAGTCCAACCCGTCTTTGCCGACCAGATTCCCAACCCAATCTAGTCCTACCTGCCAGCACCGGGCCCATATCCCTCCAAAACCTTCCTATTCATATGCCCATCCGAATGCCTCTTAAATGCTGCAATTGTACCAGCCTCCACCACTTCCTCTGGCAGCTCATTCCATACACGCACTACCTTCTTGTGTGAAAAGGTTGCCCCATCGGTCTCTTTAATATCTTTCCCCTCTCATCCTAAACCTATGCCCTCTAGTTCTGGACTTACTGACCCCAAGGAAAAGACTTTGTCTATTTACCCTATCTACTAGAGTCATAGTCATAGAGACGTACGGCACGGAAACAGACCCTTTGGTCCAACTCATCCATGCTGACCAGATATCCCAACCTGATGAAGGTCGAATTTCCTGCTCCTCGGATGTTGCCTGACCTGCTGTGCTTTTCCAGCACCACTCTAATCTAAACTCTGGTCTCTATTATCTGCAGTCCTCACTTTTGCCTAGATATCCCAACCCAATCTAGTCCACCTGCCAACACCTGGCCCATATCATTCATATACACATCCCAATGCCTTTTAAATTTTGCAATTGTACTAGCCTCCACCACTTCCTCTAGCAGTTCATTCCACACATGTAACACACTCTGAGTGAAAAAGTTGCCCCTTAGTCCTTTTTTCTGAAAAGGAGAGACAATAGACAATAGGTGCAGGAGTAGGCCATTCTGCCCTTCGAGCGTACACCACCATTCAATATGATCATGGCTGATCATCTTTAATCAGTATCCTGTTCCTGCCTTATCTGCATAACCCTTGATTCCACTATCCTTGAGAGCTCTATCCAACTCTTTCTTAAATGAATCCAGAGACTGGGCCTCCACTGCACTCTGGGGCAGAGCATTCCACACAGCCACCACTCTCTGGGTGAAGAAGGTTCTCCTCATCTCTGTCCTAAATGGTCTACCCCGTATTTTTAAGCTGTGTCCTCTGGTTCGGCACTCACCCATCAGCGGAAACATGTTTCCTGCCTCCAGAGTGTCCAATCCTTTAATAATCTTATATGTCTCAATCAGATCCCCTCTCAGTCTTCTAAACTCAAGGGTATACAAGCCCAGTCGCTCCAGTCTTTCAGCATCAGGTAGTCCCGCCATTCCAGGAATTGACCTCGTGAACCTACGCTGCACTCCCTCAATAGCCAGAATGTCTTTCCTCAAATTTGGAGACCAGATCTGCACACAGTACTCCAGGTGTGGTCTCATCAGGGCTGAAAATGTGTTGCTGGTCAAAGCACAGCAGGTTAGGCAGCATCTCAGGAATAGAGAATTCGACGTTTCGAGCATAAGCCCTTCATCAGGAATAAGAGAGAGAGAGCCAAGCAGGCTGAGATAAAAGGTAGGGAGGAGGGACTAGGGGGAGGGGCGATGGAGGTGGGATAGGTGGAAGGAGGTCAAGGTGAGGGTGATAGGCCGGAGTGGGGTGGGGGCGGAGAGGTCAGGAAGAGGATTGCAGGTTAGGAGGGCGGTGCTGAGTTGAGGGAACCGACTGAGACAAGGAGGGGGGAGGGGAAATGAGGAAGCTGGAGAAATCTGAATTCATACCTTGTGGTTGGAGGGTTCCCAGGCGGAAGATGAGGCGCTCCTCCTCCAGCCGTCGTGTAGTTGTGTTCTGCCGGTGGAGGAGTCCAAGGACCTGCATGTCCTCGGTGGAGTGGGAGGGGGAGTTAAAGTGTTGAGCCACGGGGTGATTGGGTTGGTTGGTTCGGGCGGCCCAGAGGTGTTCTCTGAAGCGTTCCGCAAGTAAGCGGCCTGTCTCACCAATATAGAGGAGGCCACATCGGGTGCAGCGGATGCAATAGATGATGTGTGTGGAGGTACAGGTGAACTTGTGGCGGATATGGAAGGATCCCTTGGGGCCTTGGAGGGAAGTGAGTGTGGAGGTGTGGGCGCAAGTTTTACATTTCCTGCGGTTGCAGGGGAAGGTGCCGGGGGTGGAGGTTGGGTTGGTGGGGGGTGTGGATCTGACAAGGGAGTCACGAAGGGAGTGGTCCTTGCGGAACGCTGATAGGGGAGGGGAGGGAAATATATCCTTGGTGGTGGGGTCCGTTTGGAGGTGGCGGAAATGGCGGCGGATAATACGTTGTATGCGCAGGTTGGTGGGGTGGTAGGTGAGAACCAGTGGGGTTCTGTCTTGGTGGCGGTTGGAGGAGCGGGGCTCAAGGGCGGAGGAGCGGGAAGTGGAGGAGATGCGGTGGAGGGCATCGTCGATCACGTCTGGGGGGAATCTGCGGTCCTTGAAGAAGGAGGCCATCTGGGCTGTGCGGTGTTGGAATTGGTCCTCCTGGGAGCAGATGCGGCGGAGACGAAGGAATTGGGAATATGGGATGGCGTTTTTACAGGGTTCAGGGTGGGAGGAGGTGTAGTCCAAGTAGCTGTGGGAGTCGGTCGGTTTATAGTAGATGTCTGTATTGAGTCGGTCGCCCGAGATAGAAATGGAAAGGTCTAGGAAGGGGAGGGAGGAGTCTGAGACAGTCCAGGTGAATTTCAGGTCGGGATGGAAGGTGTTAGTAAAGTTGATGAACTGTTCAACCTCCTCGTGGGAGCACGAGGCAGCGCCGATACAGTCATCGATGTAGCGGAGGAAAAGGTGGGGGGTGGTGCCAGTGTAGTTGCGGAAGATGGATTGTTCCACATATCCTACGAAAGGGCTCTGTACAGCTGCAGAAGAACCTCTTTGCTTCTATACTCAATCCCTCTTGTTATGAAGGCCAGAATGCTATTAGCCTCCTTCACTACCTGCTGTACCTGCATGTTTACCTTCATTGACTGGTGTACAAGAACACCCAGATCTCTTTGTACTGCCCCTTTACCTAAATTAATTCTATTTAGGTAGTATTCCGCCTTCCTGTTCTTGCCACCAAAGTGGACAACCATACATTTATCCACATTAAACTGCATCTGCCATGATCTGACCACTCGCCTAACCTGTCCAGGTCACCCAGTAATCTCCTAACATCCTCCTCACATTTCACCCTGCCACCCAGCTTAGTATCATCAGCAAATTTGCTAATGTTATTACTAATACCACCTTCTATATCATTAATATATATTGTAAAAAGCTGCAGTCCAAGCACTGATCCCTGCAGTACCCCACTGGTCACTGCCTGCCATTCCGAAATGGAGCTGTTTATCACTACTCTTTGTTTCCTATCAGCCAACCAACTTTCAATCCAAGTTAGTACTTTGCCCCGAATACCATGCGCCCTAATTTCGCTCACTAACCTCCTATGTGGGACTTTATCAAAAGCTTTCTGAAAGTCAAGGTACACTACATCTACTGTATCTCCCTTGTCCATCTTGAGAGTCACATCCTCAAAAAATTCCAGAAGATTAGTCAAGCATGATTTCCCCTTCATAAATCCATGCTGATTCTGACCTATCCTGTTACTACTATTCAGATGTGTCGTAATTTCATCCTTTATAATAGACTCCAGCATCTTTCCCACCACGGAGGTCAGACTAACTGGCCTATCTCTCTCCCACCTTTCTTAAAAAGTGATACAACATTAGCCACTCTCCAATCCGCAGGAACTGATCCCGAATCTATCGAACTCTGGAAAATAATCACCAACGCATCCACGATTTCTCGAGCCACCTCCTTCAGTACCCTGGGATGTAGACCATCAGGTCCCGGGGACTTATCAACCTTCAGACCTAACAGTCTTTCCAACACCAATTCTTGGCAAATATAAATTCCCTTCAGTTCAGGTCCTTCAGCCACTGTTACCTCAGGGAAGTTGCTTGTGTCTTCCCCAGTGAACACAGATCTGAAGTACCAATTCAATTCTTCTGCCATTTCTTTGTTCCCTGTAATATATTCCCCTGTTTCTGTCTTCAAGGGCCCAATTTTAGTCTTAACCATTTTTTTGCCTTTCACATACCTAAAAAAAAAAGCTTTTACTATCCTCCTTTATATTTTTGGCCAGTTTACCTTCGCACCTCATTTTTTTCTCTGCATATTTCCTTCTTAGTAATCCTCTGTTGTTCTTTAAAAGCTTCACAGTCCTCTGTTTTCCCACTTATCTTTGTTATGTTATACTTTTTCTCTTTTAACTGTATATGTTTCTTAACTTCCCTCATCAGCCATGGCCACCCATGCCTCCTCCTAGGATCTTTCTTCCTTTTTGGAATGAACTGATCCTGTATCTTCCGCATTATACACAGAAATATTTGCCACTGTTCCTCCACTGTCATTCCTGCTAAGGTATTGCACCATTGAACGTTGGCCAGCTCCTCCCTCATAGCTCCATAGTTCCCTTTATTCAACTGAAATATTGTCACTTCCGTTTGTACCCGCTCCCTCTCAAATTGCAGATTGAAGCTTATTGTATTATGGTCACTACTTCCCAATGGCTCCTTCACTTCGAGGTCCCTGATCAATTCTGGTTCGTTGTACAATATCAGAATTGCCTTCTGCCTGGTAGGCTCCAGCACCAGCTGTTCTAAGAATCCATCTCGGAGGCACTCCACAAAGTCTCTTTCTTGAGGTCCAATACCATCCTGATTCTCCCAGTCTACATGCATGTTGAAATCCCCCATAACAACTGTAGTATCATCTTTGCGATAGGCCAATTTCAGCTCCTGATTCAACATACATCTGACATCCAGACTACTGTTTGGGGCCTGTAGATAACTCCCAAGAGGGTCTTTTTACCCTTAGGATTTCTCAGCTCTATCCATACTGACTCTACATCCCCTGATTCTAGGTCTCCCCGCGCAAGGGACTGAATGTCATCCCTTACCAACATGGCCACCCTACCCCCTCTGCCCATCAATCTGTCCTTACGATAGCACGTGTAGCCTTGAATATTCATTTCCCAGGCCCTATCCACTTGAAGCCACGTCTCAGTTATCCCCACAATATCGTATCTGCCAATTTCCAAAAGCCTCAAGCTCATCCATCTTATTTCTAATGCTTCGTGCATTCATGTATAGTATTTTTAATTTGTTACAAGTTTAAAATAATTATAAAAACAGAAATAAAGTGACAGGTGCAAACAACATCATGCTGTGATTGGTTAATGTCTGGATTGCACGGTCAACTGTGGTGGAGTTGAGGAACTTAAAATGCTACAGAGGGGTCAGTTCCATGGTTTGCTTCTCTTTCAGGACACATTGGGGACTCAGGGGTTAAATATTCCACTACCAAAAGACTTACTGCAGTATCAACTGAAAGCCTGTACTCTTACAACACAAACAGAACATCTCAGTAGGGAGGAGGCTGACTGTATCTTAGAAATAGAGGCTAGTGAAGCCACACATGTGGATTCCCCGTTGCCCCAGACAGGGTATTTGCCCTTCCCAGACACGACTGATAGCCTTGGCCACAACCCTGTTTAACTGCCTCCCGTTCCCATTGTCTTACTTTCCCTCCATATTAGCGCAGGTAAGTGAATCCCCCAGTTACAGCAGGCAAAACCCTTCTGTCTTAATGTCTTCCCATCAACACATAATCATGAAGAACACATCCATTCACACGTTATCACAGGACATCGATATTCATCGGGCTTTGTAAATTCATAATTACCTACTTTAAACTATGTGATGACAACCGCCCATGTGACTGATATACCTTTTGTTTAATTCCTATAAAATATACCGTCTCTGTGTGTAGGACAGAGATTCATGGAGAAGTGTCAACACAAGTAGACACACAGCAACTTTGGGGACATTTTGGAATTTCTTGCTGGCTGTCTGATCATAAAATGTCTACCACTGTACAGAAACTTGTGACATCCGAATTTGTGGAACAAAATATGGTTCAACTGAAGCATTTGAAAGGGAATTTTTGTTATCTGCATACAAAAAGCATTATGGATTATGGGGAGAAAACTGGGGAATGGCACAAAATGATTTGTTCATTGAGAGGGCTAATGCCAAAAGGGCAGACATAGTGGCTTCATTCTGTGCTGTAACAATTCTGTGATGCAGTTGTTTTATTTTGCAAAATATTGCGAAATTCTTTATTGTACAGCAATGTACCTGTCTCATCTATGTATTCACAGCCCTCATCGGCACATATGATATACTTCCACAGATTGCATGTAAATTAACACAGCTGGCGATCACCTGCTCTGCAAAAGACAACCTGCAGGTGCTCCAATGTTTCTGAAAGTGTATTCTATCTTTTATTCTTAAACATAGGTATTTCTCCACAATTTTGTCATCGTTTTTTTTCCTCTTGATCAAACATTTCTTTTAATTCCTGAAAGTAAATGCAGTTTGTTTGCTTGCTTCACAATTTGAGTCCATACCTTGTCATACTGTGGCTTCCAAATTCATTTGTCTGATATACACAGTTTGACAACTTCCTTTGTTGTTCACTGCATATTATCCGTCAGAAGCACAGGACTTGGCAATTTTGTTTTTCCCCAATAGTTATTACACACACTGCCTGAGGCTTTTAGATATAATTAGTAAGTTAAATCCAAGCTATCACCTTCAAACCTTTTAAGACATAAATCAAAAACATTGTGGACTGCCTTCAGGAGATATGTCAGATTTCCATAGGGCCCTCTGTAAAATGTAACAATTTTCAAACAATGATTAGTTTTGTTAAGAAGGCATAACATAGGTATTAAAAAATGCCTTACTAAGGATTTATAAATACAGTGGTAACCAACTTCATAAATAAATTCCCTCCAGTTTTCCACAATATTGCAAGTGTTCTCAATATGCAAAAAGGCTAAAGCTTTTTCCAAACCATCATGGTGCAACTCGGTGTTAATATTCCACAGTATTTTCTGTCTTGGGAGAGGTAAGTAAAATTTTTTTAAAGTTTTAAGCCAATTCACTGAAAATAACTGGATATTTCTATCCAATTCCAAAGGCAATGAAATAAGTTCCAAGAGATCATATACCCTAAGAATATGCGTAGCCTGTTCGTACCCTAATGTTAGCAATTTATGAGCCCAGCAATGTTGATTAATCTATTTATTTCAATTCCTGACACTTCTGATAATGTAGCAGTATGAAAAACAGAAATTAACATTAAATTAGCAGCACAGAATACCAAGGATTAACAGCAAGCCATTGGTTGATGGAGTGGGAATTGAAGGCCATTTGAGTCTGCTCCATCATTCAAAAAAATCATGGCTGATCTGATTATGGTCTCAACTTCACTTTTCTGTCTATCCCCATTGTGCACTTAGAGACAAAACAAAACCATAAATGCAGGATTCCAAGGTAGACAAGCAGGAATCTGGAAGAACACAGCAAGCCAGGCAACTTCAGGAGGTGGAGAAGTCAGTGTGTTGGGTGTAACCCTTCTTCAGGACTTGGGGGTGGGTGTAAGGAGTGCTGCCAATTAAGGGGATGGGGTGGGCAGGGTGGGGATAAGTGAACACAGGGAGAGGATGACCTGTTGATCAATGGGAGGAATGAATCCTTCGAGTGACTAGAAGGAAGGGTTGATAAGAGAAATGGAAGGGAGGGAAGGCAGTCGGGTGATAAGAAGGGAAGTTATTTGAAATTGGAGAACTCAAATGTTGAGTCTTCTGGGCTATAGGCTGTCCAGGCAGAAGATGAGATGTTGCTCCTCCGATTAGCGGTTTGATTCGTTGAATTAGATTAGATTCCCTACAGTGTGGAAACAGGCCCTTTGGCCCAATAAGTCCACACCAACCCTCCGAAGAGTAACCCCACCCAGACTCATTTCCCTTTGACGAATATGGGCAATTTAGAATGGCCATTTCACCTGACCCGCATGTCTTTGGACTGTGGGAGGAAACCAGAGCACCCAGAGGAAACCCACGCAGACATGGGGAGAATGTGCAAGCTCCACACAATCACCCAAGGCTGGAATCGAACCTGGGGCCCTGGCAATGTGAGGCAGCAGTGCTAACCACTGAGCCACCATGGTTAGCACTGTCGGAAGGGGAGTGGAAAGGGGAATTAAAATGGGTAGTGAATGGGAGGTCAAGTTGACCCCTGCAGGCCTGGCTGAGATATTCAGTAAAATGTTCCCTTACTTTATGTTTCGTCTCCCCAGTGTAAAGAAGACCACATTGAGAGCACTGGATAGTAAATTAGGTTGAAGAAGAGGCAGGTGAACCTCTGTTTCACCTGGAAGGACTGTTTAGGGCCCTGGGTGGAAATGAAGGGGTGGTGTACCAGCAGATCCACTTGTCCATTAGAAATCTTGAATACAAAAGATGACATGGCATCCACTGTTTTCTGGAGAAGATAATTTCACAGAATAATGTCCAAAAAAAAGCCTTGAAATATGGCGGTTTCGTATTACTTAATGGACAGTGCCAAAAACAAAATTAAATTTATGCTTACAACTTTGTCAGTCATGTTATAGCACATGTAAATTCCATTTGAACTAATTACATGCCAAAAAATAAACAAATATTTTTCATCTTACTATTTGAGTCACTATTAACCAAACAAAGATATCTTATCTGCATTCAGTGACATCGGCATTTTCAGAACCAAAGTCTCCTCTTAGCTTTTTAGCCAAATTACACAGCATCTTTATTATAAACTCAAGTATAATCCAACCTCATTTTGGGATTCTACAGATTGAAGAGGCAGCTGTTAAAAAAGAAAACATCAAATCTTCCAACTATATTAGATTCAACCAACAATCTAGAAGTCATACTTTAGTCTCTAATATGACAGGCTTTAAACTTAAGACTTAGCATACCCTACACTTTAATATTACCATCAAGCTAAGGGAAACCCCTCGTCCAAAAAAGTGCAAGAAAGCATGTCAAGGATAGTACCATGCATAACTAAACATGAGGTGCTTAACTTCTAAAAGTAACATAGGACTACATGCATGCAGAAGCAAACCACATTAGAGGAAGTGAAACAACATTACAACCAAACACTTTTGATCAAGTTCTGCAGTCCTGATATATCCCAGTTATGAGTGATGATGGACAATTAAACAAAGGGGCAGGCTTCGTATAAATTGCTGTTCTCTATGCTGTTGAAGCCATCTTCAGCCAGAAGTACCAAGTGGAAAATCCATCTCAACGTCCTCCCAAGAACCCTAGTTTCACAGATGCCAGAGCAGCCAATTCAATTCTCTCCAAGGAGTGCCTGTAAGTACTTGATACAGCAAACATCTTTGGTCCTAACAATATCTCAGCTATAAGAAAGACGGTTTCTGCTCCAGAGCTAGTTGCATCCCCAGCTATGTTATTCCAGGACAGCTAAAATAATAGCATTTACCTACGTGGGAATGTAGAAAAATAAAATAAAACAGGAAATTGCTGGAGAAAGTAATCAGGCTTAGGCAGTATTTGCTGAGGCACTTCAGGAGTGTGATTCTTCTATCAGAAGTAGGAGTGTAATAGGTTTTAAGCGATAAACAGACAGACACACACGCGCACAAAGAGGCAAGAATGCTCTGAGCAGATGAAAACTAAAATTCAGGGAAACATTACCCAGATTACAGACAGAGTTGTTTTATTCCTTCTGACTCTTAGGTGACAATAGGAGGTCATTTATCACTGGTTGAGAATTTACCCTTTAAATCTCTCTCTGTACATGGTTTGCTCTTTTCCTTTCACAGAGTAGAGATGAGCTACACACAGAAGAGACAGAAACAAAGATGGTTACTTTCTTTGTAGTATAGATGTATTGTCCATACATAGGCTGCAGCCATCTTGCCGGGAACCAGTCAAGAGTTTGTTAAATGATGAGCACTCCTGAACTCAGAACAACTGATATCAATGAAAAAGTCAAATAAAAGATAATCTCTGGATAGAACTGCCCTGAAAACATAGGCAGTATCAATTTATGTGGAACTCTCCCTCACAGCTCAAATAAAGCAACCCTGCATATACAACTCATAATATGTAAGGTCTCTTAAAACAAATAGCTTCCTTGGATGAAAGCAGTATATTTTCCCATTTTTAATTCAAAAATAAAAATAGTCTTTACTATACACTTGAGCATCCAGAAGGGGAAACAAAACTGAATATATTTTCAAACAGACATTTATTGCGGCACCATCAGTGGCAATGATGTCATGTTACTATGTTAGGTGAAATAATATACAAAAATAAAACGAGTGCATCATTTTCCTTTTTGGACTATTGTGACAAAGGGTCCATAACTACAACATTAAAGATGTATTGCAAGACTAAAATGACTATTTTTCTGTCTGATGCATTGTTTTAATGGCTTGTGATTCAGATTAAATAAAAAAAAACATACAATTTTAATACACACTGGAGTCAGAAACATCTACAATCTGTCTGGTTCATTACATTTAAAATTATGTTACTAACTAGTAATAATTTGATTGCAATTGGTTTCTCCCAGCTTCAGGACAAAACTACTGAAATCAAATGAAAACATCCTTAACATATATGCTTGGCAATTCATTAGGCTCAAGTTATACATTTCCAAAACAATTTCTTTTTTTGCTATATATTTGTAGGAGTTTATAAATTTATCTGGGATGGTTTCTTGTGGAAAGATACTAAATTAGGGGAGGGAAAATTGTGTCAGTGTTAATTGGGAGGAGCTGTTATCAGGCAAGTCCAGATTTGACATGTAGGAATAGTTTAAAGACTTGCTGATGAGAGTTCAGGACAGGCATGTTCCAATAAGGAGGAAGGATAAGGATGGGAAAAGGACCTTTGGATAAGGAAGGAGTTTGTGAATGTAGTCAAAAAAGAAACTAGAAGCAGATGTAAGGTTTAGGAAGCTAAAATTGAACAGGGCCAGTAAGGGATATTAAAAGAGCAGGAAATAACTCAAGTAGGGAAATTAGAAGAGCAAGGGGCCATGAAATGACCTTAGCAAGCAGGGTTAAAGAGAATCACAAGACATTCTGAACATACATCAAAAACAAGAGAATAACTAGGGAAAAGGTAGGGCCACTCAAGGATAAAGAACCAAATTCGTGCTTGGGGGCAAAGGATGTGGGTGAAATCCTAAATGAATACTTAGTATTAGTATTCACCCAGGAAAAGGATATGAAGGATAGTGAGATTTGTGTGGAGCATGTTAATATGCTACTGGGGTTTGGTCTCCTGAGAGCATTAAGGTGGGTAAGACCTTGGGGCTTGATGGTATCTACCCCAGGTTATTGAGAAGGGCAAGAGAGGAGATTGCTGGGACCTTGACCAAGATCTTTGCATTCTCATTAGCCACTGGAGGTACTCCCAGAGGGCTGGCGAGTAGCTAATATTGCTCCTCTGTTGAAGAAGGGAAACAGGGAACATCCAGGAAACTCTCTACTGGGACCCATACTGAGACCTCTAATGTTTGTGATGCATAAATGACTAGGATGAAAATGTAGATGGTTGGGTAAGTAAGTTTGCAGACGATACAAAGATCGGTGGAGTTGTGGATAGTGTAGGTTATCAAATGATACAGCAGGACATAGATCAGTTGCAAATATGGGAGAAGGAATAACAGATGAAGTTTAATCCGGGTAAGTGTGAGGTGCTGCACTTTGAAAGATCAAATGTTAAGGAAAATATACAGTTAATGGAAGGACTCTGAACAACATTGATGCACAGAGGAATCTTGGGGTTCAAATCCACAGCTCCCCAAAAGATGCCACACAAGTAGGTAGCGTGGTAAAGAAGGCATATGACAGGCTTGCCTTTATTAGCTGGGAAATGGAGTGCAAGAGACAGGATGTCATGTTGCAGCCTTATAGAATTTGTTTAGGCCACACTTAAGATTATTGCATTCAGATCTAGTCACCACATTACAGGAAGAATGTGGAGACTTTGGTGAGGGTGCAGAAGAGGTTTATCAGGATGCCAGCTGGATTAAAGGATATCAGCTGTAAGGAGAGGTTAGAAAAATTTAGATTGTTTTCGTTATAGTGGGGGAAGTGGAGTGGAGACTTAATAGAAGTTTATAAAATTATGAAATGCATACATAGATTAGAATCTTTTCCCAAGAGCTGAAATGTCTAAAACTTGGAATAATGCATTTAAGATGTGAGGGGCAAGTTTTTTTAAAAAACACAAAGTGTAGGAGTCTGGAACATACTGCCAAGGGTGGTGAAGGAGGTAGATACAATAGGGCCATCTGAGAGACTCTTAGTTGAGCACATGAATATGCAAGAAAGACAGGGATATGGATCAAGGACAGGCAGAAGGGATTAGTTTAATTTGGTGTCATGTTTGGCACAACGTTGTGGGCTGAAGGGTCTGTTCCTGTGCTGTACAGTTCTATGTTCAACATTCTGACACAGCAGCACTTTTTGAAGTCAGAGTCATAAAATGATTTAGAAACTATTAAGGCGGAGTTGAATATAGAATTTTAGTGCTCAAGAATATTTTTCTATGATGCAGTTGAAAAAGTATGGTCAAATTGCTCAAAATTATCTCACATTAAGGTGATTTAGCAAAGTTGTACATCAAAAAATTAATACAAGTTTAAAAAATTTGCATTTGAAGACTGACCAATTTGTGTCTTCAACCTCAAAGCTTTAACAAGAGGATACATAAGGAGAGGAATAAGTTAAAGAAATAACTTTAACAAAAGGTCTTAAAGATGGAGCGAGATGACATTGCAATGAGATACTGAGAGGGAATTTCAGAGCTTAGGGCAAAGATAACTGAAAGCCTGGTTCCCATCAGTGGTGCAAAAGAGCACAAGATGACAAAGGCTGGAGAGACAAAGTTCCAAGGGATATAAAGGATGGTGCAGAAATAAGCTAGGAGATTGATTTGCACATAGGAACATGAGAATATAAAATTTAGGATAGTATTTGAGGACCTGGAATCATTGTAGATTCAGAAGCATGCAGTGATGACTTGATCAGGTACTTGGTGTAGAATAGAATATGAGCTGAAAATGTGTTACTAGAAAAGCACAACAGGTCAGGCAGCATCCAAGGAGCAGAAGAATTGATGTTTCGGGCATGAGCCCTTCCTGAGTTCCTTGGATGCTGTCTGACCTGCTGCGCTTTTCCAGCAACACATTTTCAGCTCTGATCTCCAGCATCTGCAGTCCTCACTTTCTCATAGAATAGAATATGATCAAGAGAGCTTTGGGAAGGTAGATGCACCAACACCAGCATCTGCATCCAGGCCAACAGCCCCTGCATCAAGTCACTGACCACTCTTGATCGACTGCGATGGGCTGGGCACGTTGTCCGCAAGATCAGCATGAGACTCCCAAGTAGGCACTGTACGCCCAACTCCAAAACTGAAGGCATACTCCAGATGGATAGAAAAAGCACTCCAAGGACAACCTCAAAGCCTCAGTGGCAAAATGTGGCATTCCCACAGACAACTGGGAATCACTGGGCCAAGACCATTCAAAGTGAAGGAGCAGCATCTGGCATAGTGTCAATCACCTAGAGACTTGCTGTTGGGAAAAAGTAGAAGCCAGGCAAAAATTGTCTAAGGGCGCACTGCCATGGCAATGCCCCACCCACCCCATCTTCTTCCCCAAGTGTAGCAGAGTCTGCAGAAGCCACATCAATCTATACAGCCACTTACGGACTCACCCTGAGGGTGGAAGAGAGTCATTCACATTTGTGAGGGACTGCCGCTAATATTGAGTAAAAAAATCGCAAGCCTGAGAAAGCCAGTTTATTTTTCCTCATCAGCTGTATTAACTGTTGTTTTCAACAGACATGTCAGATGCTTTAAAAGTTGCAAACCGGTCACTGTCTTCTTGCAAGCCAGTGAAAGAGCCTGGAGAAGAAAGATTAAGTAGCAGCAGCTCCTGTAAGCCAGAAGAATCATCTCAGTGAATCATGTACACTGGGACCATTGAACCGCTTTCTAGTTTTTCTCTCCACCCACAACACCAATTTTTTTTTTTCTTAGTCTGAATGTACGAGTATGGAGAGTTTTAATTAGCAGAGATATATGCCAACTGTTCATACTGTTTACCCGCAGTTAGAATCTATTTATTTGTAATAAATAGCAATTCTTAGTAAGTACAGAAACCTGGTCCATGTTTTTTGTTAACCGGTGTCTAAATGACAGGAAACAGGAGAATTTTGCATACTTTGATAAAAATATTTTAAAGTTTTCATGATGACTTCAAGAATCATGGGCTTGATTTCCAATATGCTATTACAGGGAGATAATGATAAAACAGATTGCATTGTTATTACTTCATTCTTTTCTAGTAAATAATAAAATCTGTGCATTGCTGATAAGACAAGTAATATCAGATCAGTGTACAAACATGCTGCTACCTTTTTTGAGGAAAATGATATTGTTTCTGCTGGTCCACATTCTTAATTCTCTGAAAGCCACATTCTCTGTCCCTTATTTTACTTTACTGGACTAATTTAAAGCTTTTATGTTCAGATTCCAATTGCTTTACTTCTATATAAGTTTCCTCTGCCACTTAATTTTTTTTCTTCATTAGCCCCTAGCTCTAACAGTTCACACTTCTATTACTGCATACTTTTGTTTACATGAATCATTTTGAAAGCAGGGGCAGATATAGAAAACAGAATGCAAGCAAACCAAGTCAGTCCTAACTCAGACTTATTGTTACTCAGGCAAATCTCACATTAGCATCTCCTCATCTTATTACATATACTTTTCTGTCAAGTACTCAACTTGAAAACACAATTATCGTCAGAAAACATCACTAAGTCCCTGTGGAATTGCTAATTATTTCAAATCCTTGCCCGACCCACAAAAGTTGGTGTGTTCAAATGCCAACGCACAGATGAAAATCAATTTAATTGTCTAGACACTAATATCATTGCCTATGCGCTCATTATGAGGCATATTACCTTTATGCCTGATGACAATAATGAGCTGAAAAGAAAATATGTTTCAAATAATAAAATGAAAAAAAGTATTATGAATTTATTGAACCTTTTTACTTAGGTAAATGCAAGAAAATATCACAAATAAAAATTTCAAGTCAACCATGTAAGTTCAGTGGAGCTACCTTCATCTGCCTTCCTGGCTTTTGCCAACATTTTCATTATGAAAGTCTTTAGCAAAAATGACACAGCATGGAAACAAAAATCTCACACCCACTAGTGAAAGTAAATGTCACAGAACAGAAATAGTAAACTGAATTTGTTTGGCCTATTTGTATTATATTTATTCTTAGGCTCCAGTGTATTTTTGTGCCATCACTAATAAAACACCAAAACTTAGTAGTATGAAATACAATAAAAGTTAAAGTTTAAACATAGTTATATTTTGATCAAGGTGAGTGGCTATGCCTGCAGTTGCACAGACTCAAAGCTCTGGCACCACACATCTATTCCTCTCCACTTCTTTATCTTGCTTTCCTCCTTTAATGCACATCTTCAAACTTACCTATTTGACCAAACTATTGCTCATTTAATCTAATTTCTCCTTGTGTGGCTCAGTATCATACTCAGTTTAAGAATGCTCCTGTGAAGTGCCTTAGGACAGTTCATTAGGTTAAACATGCTAGACAAGTTGTTTAAAAGTTACAGTACAACATTCTATTCTCCTCCAATCTTACAAATAACTTAGTAATTTTGCAAAATAAGTTATTTTGAACATCTTCACAGACCCACACTAAAGACAACATTTTTCATTGCACTGTTTCAAAACTCAGCATCTCTTACGTTTTACGAAAATTTCTTTTATTCGTTTGAGCACAAGATTATTACAAGTTAATTGTGACTTTAAAATCCTTTTAATTTCAAAATTAAATATTTTGCACCTTTCCAGTAATTTGTGATACTTTCCACTTCTTGTATTCACATGATATAAGAGTTGCTAGCTGGGCCAGCATTTATTGCCTATCCTTAGTTGTCCTTGAAAAAAGTAGGGGCAAGTTGCTTTCTTGAATCATTGCAGTAGGTACACCCACAAGGTCATTCGGGAGAAAGTTCCAGGATTTTTACTCAACAACACTGAAGGAAAGCGAGATATTTCCAAGTCATGATGGTGAGTGACATGGAGTGAAGCTTGCTGATGATGGTGTTCCCAGATATTGGCTGCCCATGTCCTTCAAGAGGCGATGCTTACCTGTTTGGAAGAGTTATTGGTTTACAAATTGTGATTTTACCTCCAGGACCCAGGTTCAAACTGATTAGGTGAAAATATCCACCCTTAAGTATGTTTCTCATTGTTCAAACGTGCAAAAGGTGCTATGGCAACGAAACTCAGGGAAAACTGAATAATGTCGGTAACATAATCCTTGTAAAGTGACCAGGGTCACAGGGAATTTGTACATACAAAGAAAATATCTTTTATACCACTAAACACAAGCAAAATCCTGCAGATGCTGGAAATGTTATATAAAACCCAAAAAAGGTTCAAAAATAAACTTTGCAGGTGGAGCAGCTTCTATGGAAAGAAACCAGGGTTGATGTTTCAGGCAAGATTAAATAAAGCAGATCTTTTTGTGGCCATCTAAGGCCATTGAAGTGACACATGGTGACTAACTGAAAACATTATTAATGTATTCACATTGTGACACTTTAACAAGTATGGAGGTGCTTAGATGATAAATGCAGAACTACAGTAGCTGTGGTTATTTATCCTTGACCAATGTTCCCATTCCTCAGAATCAAACTTTTCACATCGTTGTCCAATATCTTTCAGGATTCTTAAATGTTGTATTATTGCACAAATCTCAAAGACAGCTGAATGACATCAGGTGACATTCTAGTATAAAAGATCTCCAAATAACTCTGTACAATCAATTGACTGAACAATTTTCCAGTCAATTATACACATAATGTAATGGCAATATAAGGAAGCATGCAACCAAGACTGTATATGTACAATTATCTATTCATAAATTTCAAGGTATCTGTCTCAAAAGTAACCAGACTCTCTGTGATATCTCTCAAGGACTAACATATAGACAACCTAATTACATCAAACTGTATCCATTTATGATTGATAATGCATTGTGAATCTGATCAAACTGCCCTAAAGGTCATTCTTATTTATCAGTTTGCATCATGGTGAATTAGAGTCATAGAGATGTACAGTATAGAAACAGTCCCTTCAGTCCAACTCATCCAAGCCGACCAGATAGCCTAAAGTAATCTAGTCCCGTTTGCCAGCATTTGGACCATAAACATTTCCTATTCATACACCCATCCAGAAGACTTTTAAATGTTGTAATTGTACTAGCTTCTACCATGTACTCTGGTAGCTCATTCCATAAGCGCATCACTCTCTGCCTGAAAACGTTGGCCCTCAAGTCTCTTCTTAAATCTTTCTATTTTCACCTTCAACCTATGCCCTCTGGTTATGAACTCTGTTACCATGGGAAAACAACCTTGGTATTCACATTATCAAGGCCCTCATGATTTTATAGACCTCAAGCAGGTCACGCCTCAGCCCCTGACCCTCCAGAAAAAATAGCCCCAGCCTCTCCTTGTAGCTCAAACCTCCAACCCTAGCAACCAACTTGTACATCTTTTCTGAACCTTTTCAAGTTTCACAACATCCTTCCTATAGCAGGGAGACGAGAACTGAACACAGTATTCCAAAAGTGGCCTAACCAATGTCCCGTACAGCTGCAACATGACCTCCCAACTCCTATACTCAATACTCTGACCAATAAAGGAAGGTATATCAAACACCTCCTTCACTATCCAATCTACCTGCAACTCCACTTTCAAGGGACTATGAACCTACACTCCAAAATCTCTTTGTTCAGCAATACTCCCCAGGATCATACCTATGTATAAGTCCTGCCCAGACTTTTCTTTCCAAAATGCAGCTCCTCATATTTCCCCAAATTAAACTCCAACTGCCACTTCTTGGCTCTTCTGGTCAAGGTCCCATTGTACTGAGGTAACCTTCTGGGCTGTCCACTACACCCCCAATTTTGTGAACACTTACATTTGCTCCTGCCTCACTTGTATTCAATTTACTTCAGTAAACTTTGTGTTGTCAGAATTCAGATATGTTTCCTGTTCAAACTTTGCGAAAAGTTCTCTCTTTTCCATTAAAGGTATAATGCAATGGGAATAATTATGCAAGATAAATGAATCATTGTGACCTTTTTTCATTGGCCTCAGAAATAAAAGATTCAGTGGTGCCAATGTGCAAAAAGAGATACAGTGAAGAAACAAAGATTGTGCTGAAACAAGGAATGAATTGGTATATGAAACACATCAGAAAGAAAAAGAAATAAACAATACCAAGATCAATCCAACAAAAAAAGGAAAGAAACAAAGTATCAAAAGTCGGAATACAAGTTGTCCGAACATCCTCAGCAGAATCAAAAGCTAAGGTTTAAGCATTGAAGGGAGAACGACTGTGATATACTTAAAGATATAAGCAAACATGTTCTAAGGAGGACGTTCTAAGTGATCTGGCAGGTTTATAAGTAGATGAATCTTCAGGGTCAGATGAAAATGCTTCCGAGGCTGCTGAGTGAGGAAAGAGAGAAAGTAGAGGTGTGTTGACAATAATTTTCAATTCCTCTTTGACCACAGGAGAGGTGCCAGAGGACTGGAGGACAGTTAATGTGGTATTATTCAAGAAAAAAAGCAAGAGATAAACCAGGAAACCACAGGCCAATCAGCCCAAAATTAGTGGTGGAGAAACTGCTGGAAGCAACTCAGAACAGAATTAATCTACACTCAGAGTCAGGTATTAATGAAGAATAGACAGCATGGTTAGGTAAGGGGAGGTCACAGGTGATATAATTTTATTGAATTTTTCAAGGAGGTAACCAGGTGCATTGATGAAGGCAATGTAGTTTATTAGGACTTCAGCAAAGCTTTTGATAAGATCCTCATGGGATACGGGGGTGTGAAGCTAAGAGCCCATGGGAATCCAAGAAAATTTGGCAAATTGGACACAGAATTGACAGGGTGGTAGGAAGCAGAGGGCAATGGTCGAGGTGTATTTCTATGATTGGAAGTCTGCATCCGGTGGCATAAACAACTCAACACACTTTGGTTTAATTTCATATAACTCCAACCTTCACTATCATTTCTGACTGATGAGTCACAACAAATTGTTTTTAAAAAATGCATGTGTATTTGTCTGCATCTTTTCCTAAATAAAAGAATGGCAAATATATATATATATATATCTATCTCTTTCACGTATTAAGTGCCAATGGTTCTCCTTTATTAACTAAGTTTTAAACCCTTTGTTATTTAATTGCAAGTTCCTTCTTCTCATGTAGATAACTCATCATTGAAACACTGCTGATGATTTCTCTTGAACAGAACATTAAAGTACCTTAAAATATTATTAAACAAAATAGTTAGATACAGATAAAGTGTAGGCATCTATGATTTTTCTATTAGTTTCAAGCTTCTACCTTGATTGTTATTCTGTATACATCATGTGCAAGTGATAATAAACAGGTCACTTTGAACAAGTTGCTCAATAACTTACGTGACTGTTTGCTGTCCTTTGGCAATTGCATCTTGTTTCTCTGACTGCTGCCTTCCAGTATATAAACATAGCTTTTCACTTCTTTATCAAAAACCTGAAACAACAAATCGTATTTGAAATGCCAAGCAAGTAACATGAAAACCTTCTGAATATGTTCCTTGAATTTCTAGTGAAACATATTTTTGGAGCAGAACAGGATAAAGCAACACCCAAGTTTGGAGATTAATAACAGATTCTAAATGACTTTTGCTAAGGATCTAATAGCAATGCACTTGAAAAAGTTTAAAATTATCAGGCAGAATTAACATGGGTTTCTGAAGAGGAAATAACATTTAACCAATTTACTGAAGTTGCTTGAGAAAGGAACATTCTAAGGCTGCCCATGTCTAAAGCAGCATAAAATGACTGAAAGTGGTTCTGATTTGACAATGGCTCAGGAAGATTTTTAACTGAAATAGCAGCTTGTCTAGTTTGATATTTAACGTTAAATTATTAGCCAGAGCAATGGGAGCATTTATAGAAGGAGTATACTCAAGGTAACAAGTTTAGGATAGCATACAAAGAGTCTTGCAAATAGAAAATGAAAGGGTCCTTTTGAATAGAAGCAAAATGCAGCTGCTGCCAGTACAGAGACAATTTGATAAGAAACATCCTTGAAAAATATTGATAGAAGTGTTCATACCAGGTTGATCCAAAATCTGGTATTGATCATGGGATAGAAGGGAAAGGTCTGACTTGCAACAGTTAAGACTCCCAGGTATTCGTAGACACAGGTTATATATGTTAAAAATTGAGTTTTAAATATACAGACATTAAGGAATTTAACTGTATTCCTGTGGATATTCAGTCTAAGGCAGAATTCTCTTTAGCAGGGAGTACTGAATAACTGGTATAGGAGCACAGCCTGGAATGTGATGAATAAGATATATTGGGGAGGCCCGAGAATATGTGATATGAGGGTCTGGTAAACATCATAAGATAATGGGAAAACGTAGAACTGTCCATCGACTGATCACAGAGTCATATGATTAACCTGATTGGACGAGTATGCAATCAATTAATAATACAATTGGTTTGTAACAGGCAAAGGTGGACTAAAAACAAATGCATAAAAAAAAGTATGTTTCTCTTTGTTCAGTGAAGACACTTCTGGACTGCCAGAGATTTTCATCCCACAGATGTAAACAATAAGCTGATGCTGGAAGTGGACCGGAGTATAGAGTGATTCATTTAGTCATTCCATCACAACAAACATCTGCTATGGATAGGGGCAACACCAGCAAGGACAGAAGTTTGGCTAGCTAACAGGAAACAGAGTCGGCATGAAAGGGCAATTTCTCATTGGTAGGATGGTGTGCTACAGGGAGCAGTTCTGAAAAATATGTTGCTGGAAAAGCGCAGCAGGTCAGGCAGCATCCAAAAAGCAGGAGAATCGACATTTCGGGCATGGGCCCTTCTTCAGGACTCATGCTCATGCCCGAAACATCGATTCTCCTGCTCTTTGGATGCTGCCTGACCTGCTGCACTTTTCCAGCAACACATTTTTCAGCTCTGATCTCCAGCATCTGCAGTCCTCACTTTCTCCTACAGGGAGCAGTTGGCAGGCTCAACTTTTAACAATTTATATAGATGACTTGGATGAAGGGATTCAAAGTACTGTTGCAAACTTTTCAAATAACACAAAGTCAGTTAGGAAACCAAAGTTGTGAAAAGGACTAAAGAAGATACTTAAAAGATATAGGTAGGTTGTGTGAGGGGTAAAGACCTCACAAAAAGACTATAGTGTGGGAAAATGCAAAATTGTAAACAGACTTCCTGTTGTTTCAGCGATAAAAAAAATTTGAATTGTGACAGACTACACAGCACTCAGATACAAATATTCGAACAAGGGGCAGGAATAGGTTATTTGGCACCTCAACTCTAAATCTACCATTTAATAAGATCATGGTTGATCGGATTATAACCACAAATATACATTCAACCTAGCACCACTAACCCCCTCATGCCTCGTTTACCAACAATTTATCCACCCCACCTTCAAAGGCAGTGGAAAGAGTTCCAAAACCTCATGACCCACTGAGAGAAAAAAAAAATCACCTCATGTCTGTTTCAAATGGGCAACTCTCTTTCTAAGGCAGAGTTTTGATAGTAAAGGGATGAAAGTTCATCAGGGATAAGCAGGAATGTGAAGTAAATCAGATTAGTCATGATTTTATTGAATGGTGGACATCACCACTTGAATGTCACCATGAAACAAAGCAGAGAATGGCAAAAAATTCTTGCAAATAGCCAAATTTGGGAAGCATATCCCACAATCCATTACAGCTGGCAGAGTTGAATGTCTTTGAAAGTTAGAAGAAGGCCACAGACGGAAGTTGGTGCTGTTCCCTGCACTTTTCTGTGATTTGTCACACACTGAAAATCATTCCACTGTGTCTTTTGACAGGCGAAAACCACATTAAGACTTAGGGAGAAGCTCTTCAGCAAAGTGAGGTGATAGTTAAAGAAAGATTCTCAAGACGACCTTTCTTGTGATGGAGAGTAGCAATATCCCTCTAATTTCCACTCAGAGCAGTGTCATTTTTCAAAATGGTCACAATTATGGTGACTCAGAGATCTCCTGGCATGCTATCTTCCTTCCAAGACAAGAAGATGAGCTCATAGGTTCAAGTCAATATGCCTCTCTGCTATATTTTGGTACTTCAAGGATTTCAGAAAGCCTTGTCATTTTCTTTGCTATTGGATGAATTTTTCAATCTCACAACAGGTTGGAGGTACACTCAGAATGTGAAGGGTAATGTGTTATATGATGGAGTTGAGAGCACTTGCGTCAAAGGCCGTGGGTAGACATTGACTATGAAATCCAACATTAACACCAGTGTGACCTTTGGATGCGTGAGGAACAGAGTGATAATTGCAAGGCCTCACACCAAGAATAAGCTTATTGTCTATAGAGCAATCTTGGTTAGAGAGAAAAATATTGCAGATACTGGAATCCAAGGTAGACAAGCAAGAGACTGGAAGAACACCACAAGCCAGGAAGCATCAGGAGGTGAAGAGGTCAACATTTCGGGTATAACCCTTCTTCAGGACTTTGGGGGGGGTTATGGTGGGGATCATAGATATGGTAAATGGGAATAAACGTTCCCCTTAATTCTGAAGAAAGATTATACCCAAGACATTGACTTCTTCACTTCCTGATGCTGCCTGGATTGCTATATTCTTCCAACCTCCTGCTTGTCTATCTACACAGCAACCTTAGCTGTCACCCTCCTTTATGCATCAGAACATTGACCATATACAGCAAACTCTACAAATCCCTGGAGAGTTATTACCAGTGTCATCTTCACAAAATCCCATAAAGAGCACCTCCCAGACTAATATCCCCAGTATCGAGGTACTGGTCATGGACTTGCAAGTATGAAGGGGAGGCCACATTATCCGCAAGTCCAACACATGACTCCTGAAACAACAGGAGCTCAACTTCAAACTCTGCAATAATAAAAAGAGGGCAGAGGAAACAGTACAAGGACACCCTGAAAGCTTCGCTAAACAAACACAATATCCCCATGGACACACAATACAGTTTGCCCCAGAATACACAAACTGGAGAAATAGTCACAAAGGCACCAACCACATCAAATGTTACTACTTATTGGAGAATGCGTAAGTCAAGCACAAGCAGCAGAAATAATGCCCACCCACCCGCCTTCTCAAACACCACCTGTCCCACCTGTAGCACAGTCTGTGGCTTCCCTTCTGTCCCATTTTTTCTTTCCCCCAACCCACCCAAGTGGTGCAAGCCATCCTCAACTCTAAGGGACTGCTAAAGAAGAAAAAAGAAGAGAATGTGGTCAGCCTTTGAGGGCCAGACAGCCTATTCCTGCTCCTTGTTTATATGTTCGTATGTTGCTGCTGCAGTCGATGAAAACCAAGAACATAATAACAATCATTTCAAAATTCTGAAATGGATAGCCGACACAATCAAATGGATTTTACATGCCCTTCAGCACTAAATTAAAAGAAAAGAAACTATACCACTTGGTAATTTCTTTTTACACTATGGTATTTTAGTTATCTTTAAAATATTAATGTCAAATGTAGAGAATGGGAAAGGCATTAAGTAGAGTCATGGGATTTTTATAGTACAGAAAAAAACCCTTTTGGCCCATTGTGTCCTTTCCAATCATTAACTATCTATCTATTTTCTTCCCATTTTCTAGCAAGTCCATGACACAGATTGTCTGGTGTCTTAAAGCATTTCAAGACTTGAGAGATTCTGTCTCTACCAATTTTAGAGAGCAGGTCCCAGATACTCACCACTATCTGGGTGAAAATATTTACCCTCAAATCCCCTCTCATCTCCTGCTTCTTACTTTAAAACTGTACCATCTGGATATTTACCCCTCTACATCAAGGGAAAGTTTCTCCCCAATTACATATCTATCCCCTGCCCCCACCCACAACTTCATACTCCTCCAACAGCAATTTCCCCTTGAAGGAAAACATCCCCAGCCTTTTTTCATAACTGAATTGCTCCAGAGCAGGCATCATCCTGATGAACTTCCCCTGCCACCTTCTGATAATGTGGCAAACAAGACTGCTCAGTGCTCAAGCAATGGCCAAATTAATGTTCCTGATGAAGGGCTTATACCTGATACACCCACTCTCCTGGTCTTCGGATGCTTCCTGACCTGCTTTGCATTGCCAGCTCCACACTTTTCAACTCTGATACTCCAGCATCTGCAGTCCTACTTTCTCCCAAACAAATATTATGTACAGCTCCAAAATAAATTCTTTGCTCATTTATTCAAAGCTTTGATTATAAAAGCAAGTATCCCATAAGTCTTGTTAACCAGCTTATCAATATGTCCTGTTCTCTTCAAGGATATTTGGACATGCATACCAAGATGCCTCATACCTTCTGTACTTCCCTTGAGTTCTATCCTTCAACATGTACATCCTTGTCTAGTTAGTCATCCCAAAATGCATCAAGTTTCACTTTTCAGGATTAAATTCCATTTGCAATTGCTCATACCATCTGATCAGCCTATCTAGATCATTCGGTAGTCATAGGTTTTCCTTCCCATTGTTCTCAACAATAATTTTCATGGCATTTGAACTTACTGATCATACCACCTTCATTCATGTCCAGATCATTAATGAACACCACAAACATCAACAGGCACAGCACCAAACTCTACAATATACCAGTGCACACACGAATGTCCAGTCGCAAAAAGACCCTTACACCATCATTATATACTTACTGCCACAAAGCTAATTTGGATCAGAAGCATCAGGAATTGGAGGAGAGGGCAATTCAGGTATAATCTTTCTTCAGGAATAAAGGTGGGGTTAGGTGGAGCTACAGAAAAAGGGAGTGAGAGGTGGCGGAAGGGTTATGGGTGAGGAGAGGAGCAGAGTGAGGAGTGGTGACGTAGTGATAGGTGAATACAGGTGATGGGTACAACAGGGCCCGTAAGGGCCAGCCTGACCTCACAGTCACCGCCCATTTCAATTTCCCTTCCCACTCCCTCTCCAACATGCCCATCCTCGGTTTCCACCATAGCCACATTGAATCAGACTGCAAATTGGAAGAACAGCTCATCTTCTGCCAAGGCAGCATACAGCCTGGAGGACTCAACACTAAGTTCTTCAATTTCAAATAACCATCCCAGGCTCCCTTTCCAGCCTCAGCTCCTCCCTTCCACTTCTCAGACTGACCCTTCCTTCCAGCTGAAAATGTGTTGCTGGAAAAGCGCAGCAGGTCAGGCAGCATCCAAGGAAATTCGACATTTCGGGCATAAGCCCTTCATCAGGAATGAGGAAAGTGTGTCCAGCAGGCTAAGATAAAAGGTAGGGAGGAGGGGCTTTGGGGAGGGGCGATGGAGATGTGATAGGTGGAAGGAGGTCAAGGGGAGGATCTCCAGCTTCTGCGGTCCTCACTTTCTCCCATCATCATAGGAGCCAGGCTTTAATCTTTGCGGAATGTTACCAGATCAAAGAATCTTACTCCCATTACACAGACTTAAGAAACCTTTTGCAGTGTTGTCCAGCACTGCTGCCCACATTTATTACTCCCAAGTTTTGGAGTTCCATAGCTTTCCTAACATATTACCTCACTTAACACATTCCTCCTTAGGGATCACATCTCAAGACATCAAAAAGACAGTGACCAACAGGATTAAATCTCCAAATGCTCTCAGTTAAATGAGACATTCTCCCTGCTTTACATGTTGAGTCTCTGCACAACTTGGACATCTCAAATCAGTTCAACTAGGACACATTACTTGCTCAATATTCGCCTTTCACTAGCCCCAGGCCAGCGGCTGTTACAGAGTCATAGAGATGTACAGCACAGAAACAGACCCTTCGGTCCAACCCGTTCATCCAACCAGATACCCCAACCCAATCTAGTCCCACCTGCCAGCACCTGGCCCACATCCCTCCATCCCTTCCTATTCATATACCCATCCAAATGCCTCTTAAATGTTGCAACTGTACCAGCCTCCACCACTTCCTCTGGCAGGTCATTCCATACACGTACCACTCTCTGCGTGAAAATGTTGCCCCTTAGGTCTCTCTTATATCTTTCCCCTCTCACCCTAAACCTATGCCCTCTGGTTCTGGACTCCCCGACCCCAGGGAAAAGACTTGCCTATCTATCCTATCCATGACCCTCATAATTTTGTAAACATCTATAAGGTCACCCCTCAGCCTCCGACGCTCCAAGGAAAACAGCCCCAGCCTGTTCAGCCTCTCCTGTAGCTCAAATCCTCCAACCCTGGCAACATCCTTGTAAATCTTTTCTGAACCCTTTCAAGTTTCACAACATCTTTCCGATAGGAACGAGACCAGAATTGCATGCAATATTCCAACAGTGGCCTAACCAATGTCCTGTACAGCCGCAACATGACCTCCCAATTCTTGTACTCAATACTCTGACCAATAAAGGAAAGCATACCAAACGTCTTCTTCACTATCTTATCTACCTGTGACTCCACTTGCAAGGAGCCATGAACCTGCACTCCAAGGTCTCTTTGTTCAGCAACACTCCCTAGGACCTTACCATTAAGTGTATAAGTCCTGCTAAGATTTGCTTTCCCAAAATGCAGCACCTCACATTTATCTGAATTAAACTCCATGTCCCACTTCTCAGCCCATTGGCCCATCTGGTTCAGATCCTGTTGTAATCTAAGGTAACCCTCCTTGCTTTCCACTGCACCTCCAATGTTGGTGTCATCTGCAAACTTACTAACTGTACCTCTTATGCTCACATCCAAATCATTTATGTAATCTTGGACTTCCTTTCTTGGATTTCTGTACATCTCTGGACACAATGGCCAATCCACCTAACCTGGACTACAGGAGGAAACCAAAGCATCCGGAGGAAAGCCAAGCTGACACAGGGAGAATTTGCAAACTTCACAGTTGCCTAAACCTGGAATCAAACTCAGGTCCCTGGTGCTGTGTAGCAACAGTGCTAACAGTGCTGTATGTATTGTCTGAATGGTCCTTACCCCAACAAATTTTAGATTAGATTAGATTACTTACAGTGTGGAAACAGGCCCTTTGGCCCAACAAGTCCACACCGACCTGCCGAAGCGCAACCCACCCATACCCCTACATTTACCCCTTACCTAACACTACTGACAATTTAGCATGGCCAATTCACCTGACCCGCACATCTTTGGACTGTGGGAGGAAACCGGAGCACCCGGAGGAAACCCACGCAGACACGGGGAGAACGTGCAAACTCCACACAATCAGTCGCCTGAGTCGGGAATTGAACCCGGGTCTTAGGCGCTGTGAGGCAACAGTGCTAACCACTGTGCCACCGTGCCGCCCACAAATTTTGTTTACTGAAGACTCACCAATTTCACATCCACTACTATTCAGTCTTGAACACATCATCTAGGAGTGTGTAATAACCCAGAATCAATTCTAGCAGAGTTTATCCACCTGTTTCTTCAACATAATTTGAAAAACCGGACTACTCTCCTTTACCCACTAAACGTCATGTGCCTACCTCCAATCTGCAGATTCTCTATAGCCTTGAAGCATATCCTCAGGTTAAAAAAAAGCAAAAACATTAAAATAAAACATTTAAAAAAGGACCATATATAAATCAATGCAAAATATTTTAATTAAAATTATTCATTTGATGATTTTATAAAAGTGATTTTAACAGAAAAAAAATTGTCAGGGTCAGAATTTTGAGACTCAACTGTCAAACTGCAGAAGATAATTGATATTTCAATCAGTTGAGCATATAAATCAGTGGCATTGCTGATACATTGTGCATTGCATAGTATACATTACAATTATTCTATAATGCTTTATAGAATTATTATAGAATTGTGTAATCCCAAGGGTGGTTTATAATTCTATAAAGCATTACAATTATTCTGCTTTATAGAATTATTATAGAATTGTGTAATGCCATATCTAAAACAGTTAAAAATCTTAACTGTTTCTTTTAATTTTATCTTCAGTCTGTCACCCTTCCATGTGCACATTTGGCTTCACACTTATACTGCAATTCTGAAACAATATTACATTTTGGTATAAGCAAACTAGAAAGGATACAAGAAATGACATTTAGATGGAGTGGAACATTCAGAACAGATTGAAATGTTACTGCAAAATTCATAGCAATGATTATTCAAAGCATACAAGGCATATACAGGCTGGATTTTTCAGTTATGAAGTCAGTGGTAGATAATCTAACCCACAAGTGAATATGGTTGCCAAAACCAATTTGAGACTTGCGTGCAAGCTTTCCTTCGGTTGTAGTTATCAGTAAAGCGTTCAACTTCTGCAATGTCCTGCAGGATACACAAGCCTGCAGGGAACTTTGAACAGTTGATTAATGAGCTGCTTTCCGTCTTCTTTCATTTAGTTAAATTAATTTAGTATATTGATTTAGTGTCCGACTGTCACTAAACAGAATCCTGTTCAGCACTAAATGGGCAAGTAAACAGCGTCATTTAGTATTGAGCAGCATTTAGCTTGGAGAGATAAAAGTTTGAAACTAAATTAATGGAACTAAATTAGTAATATAAAGAAAGCACAAAAGGGATGGCAAACCAACTGATTAATCAGCACCTTAAAATGCCCAACAAGAGCAGTATATTACAAGGGAATGAGCCATAAATATAGAGTCATGGCACTCATACATCAGAAATCAGCAGGGACAGGATTTACTATTGGTTATTGCATGTTTCCCAAACTTTTGTCTTATAAGGAGTAAAGTGAGACTGAATAAATTCAAAATAAAACACGCCATTATTCTGCATGTTTAATCACAGTGTATGAAATAAACAGTTTAATGACTGGAACTTGGTCTTGGTTCACCACGTGTTTCCTGATGTGTCTGAAAAAAAACTGGAAAAGCATATGCGAAAAACACAATATCCAGTTAAGGTCACAAGGAGGTGCTATTGTTGCACCCCTAGGTTTTACTATTGCCTAGTTAGATACTGGGTATAAATGGGTATGTCCCTGGGCTTGAGTCAAATTACTTGGAGCGACCAATTCATTAAAATTGATACAATACCCAAGGCATTAAATTTTCAACAATTTATTTTGCGCAGCTCTTGAATTCTATGCCTCTAAAAATAAATTCATGTGGTTTGAGATTTTAAACCAGTTTGCTGACCTATGGAACAGGTTGGAGTCAGCTATTTGGCCTTTCAAGCCGGCTCTGCCATTTAGTAAGATCATGACTGATCATTCAACTCGTACACTATTTCCACTTCCATCCCATATACCATTTGATCCCATGAGCCCCAAGAACTATATGCAACTCCTTCTTGAAAACATTCAATACTGCTTTCTGCAGTAGAGAATTCCACAGGCTCACCATTCTCTAGTCAAAGAAATTCCTTCCCAGTTCAGCCCTAATTGGCCTCCATCGTATCTTCAAACTGACTCCTGAATCAAGATTCCTGGTCATCGGAAACATGTTACCTGTATTTACCCTGTTATTCCTGTTTGAATTTTGTAGGTTTCTAAGAGATCCCTACTCATTCTTCTTAACTTCAGTGAATATTTTCCGAACCAATTTAGTCTCTTTTAATACATCAGTCCTGCCTTCCCAGGAATCAGTTAAAAATCACACAACACCAGGTTATAGTCCAACAGGTTTAATTGGGAGCACACTAGCTTTCGGAGCGACGCTCCTTCATCAGGTGATTGTGGAGGGCTTGATCGTAACACAGAATTTATAGCACAAATTTGCAGTGTGATGTAACTGAAATTATACATTGAAAAATTGATTGTCTGTTAAGCCTTTCATCTGTTAGAATACAGTGATAGTTTCACTTCTTTCATGTGTAAATCACAAAACCCTTCTTTTTAAAGTTGCATTCTCGGATTGGCTGCTAACAATAGTGATAGCTAGACAATATGTTGAAGGTGTTGGCCCCTTGTGTTCTCTGTCTATGACCTGATGTTTAGATGGATTCTAATCTAATAAGTGAGATAACAGTGTTTTACATAAATTCATGCAGTTTTTGAGCTCAGAGTTCTACATGAATATATGCAGTTTTTGAGCAAAGTGCAATGTTACTCTGCAATAAAAATTCACCACACAAAAATGTGTGTGCATGTGGGTCTTTGTCAGTCTGTGTGTGTGTCCAAACCTATTGGACTATAACCTGGTGTTGTGTTATTTTTAACTGTGTATACCCCAGTCCAACACCGACTTCTCCAAATCATGACTTCCCAGGAATCAGTCTGGTAAATCTTGGTTGCCCTCACTCTACAGCCAAAATATCCTACATCATAAACCAAAACTGCATAAAATTATCCAGGTGTGGTTGCACCAAAGCCGTGTATGATTGTAGTTGAACATCCCTGCTCTTGTACATGAATCCTCTCACCATGAATGTCAGTGTTGGAGAGAGATATCAAAAAGGAGTCTTGAGGCCTGTGTTTAGCAGCACAATCAAATTTTATTCAGAACTCTTTTACCATGTTGCACAGGCAAGTTTTCTGGAATAGTGTCCAATGAACACTCTGGCTGTTGAGTCAAGTACAGCATTTCTACATATTTTGCATTACTATAATTACATTGAACATTGATGTCACTGTTTACCATCTTTCCCCAATCTGTATATCCAATCAGTAAACACATGATCAGTGATGGAGATCTCTATGGACAGACCACGATCTCATGGTGTTTACCAGACATTGTTAAGATCAGACCTTGGGATCTTACGATGGACCCTATTAAGATTGGAATGTAAAGTAATAGTTATATTCTCTCTCGGATTTGCCAGACTTGCTTATCTCCAAGGACTCCTTAATTCTGTTTTTCATTATATTCATTACAAACTTTATCACATGCTGTTATTCATCTTATATTTCATACTATCCTCATCACTGAAGATACAAAAAGATGCCAATTCCTACTAATTTCTAAAACATTCACAATATCAGTTCTATTACAGGTTGGTTATATATCAAGTTATACAGTTACACCTGAAGTTAGAATTATTTAGCCAATGAGTTGTGAGCAGCTTCTGTCCTACATGACCATGGAAGATTACAGCTGCAACTATGACTCTATTCTCATGCTGTAAGTGTTTAAACAGGTGATTAGAGTCATAGAGTTCTACAGCATAACAAACAGACCCTTCAGTCCAAATCATCCATTACAACTGGATGTCCTAAATTTATTCAATCCCATTTGCTAACATTTGCCTCATATAATATTCATCCTATTCATGTACCCATGCAGAGGCCTTTCAAATGTAATTGTACTAGCCTCCACCACTTCCTCAGGCACCTGACCCTCAAGATTTCATAAACCTCTTATAAAGTCATCTCTCAACTTCCAACACTAAAGGAAGTGTTCCAACATATTCAGTATCTCCCTAGAGCTCAAACCCTCCACCCCAGCAACATCCTTGTAAAGCCTTTCTGCACACCTTCATGTCTAACATCTTTCCTATAAACAGGGAAACCAGAATGGAACATAGTATTCCAAAAGTGGCCTGTACAACATCCTGTACAGCTACAATATGATAACACTTTGTTTTTCATGGACCAAACTCTGAATTCCAGATATATTTGCAATTTTACAGTCAGTCAGCTGTAAATGTTGGTTGCTCGGTTTTTAATTTTTTTTTGTTGAACTTCAGAACTGTTCACTGACTTCCCACATGGTCTCTCCCAAAACTCAGCCTCCTGTTTCTCTCTTCCCTCTCGCTTGAAGTATTGTTGTTTTGATTGCTTTTAAGATGAAATTTACTGTCCCTACGCTAAATATTTCTACATTAACTCTTTTACTTAGAAGGCAGCATCTATTCAAATTCCATTAACAAGACTGAAACTTAATCACTTCAACTCAGTACGCTTGTCTGAATTCAAAGTTTTACCTTTCACCTCGCCATTTGCCTCTGTCCTTCTCCCTTGATCCTTGGATATATGAATTCATTTGAGTTGTCCCAGTCATTATTATTCTGGTTTGCTTATTTAGGTTGTAAAGCTGATGTTGTTTATTTTCTCGAAGTAAAGTTGGTGACCTTTAGAAGTTATCTGTTTTCCCCCTATGTCATTCAGTCCCCTTGCTGATAGTAGAAAGGAGTCCCCATACTACCTGTAGCACTTTATTTCAAAGAATTCAGCCAAATTTCTTAACACTACGTGAAGATTGCATTTCTTAAATTTCTCACGACTCAATTACTTAAAGAATCTTCATTACTACAGGATCACATTTTTCCTTTAATTCTTGATAAACTACAAACTTCAAACTGTCTGTCCCAGACATCAACTTATTAGACCGTCTGTTACAAAAATCTGTAATTCTGGGTTTGTACAAAATTCCTTTTATATTAAGATTATTTTAAGATTCTTTGTTTCACCTAGACTTTGTTACCTTGGATTTATCTTATTCTTAAAGATGCTATTGTCCTAACTTATGATCTTACCCTAGTGCTGAACTAAACAAGCTAATTCTGTTGCTACTGCTAAAAATCTTCTCCATCATTTTTATGCCAATTCTATGGGCACTCATTTTGTGCCACCTCTGGCCATGGGATGTCCTAACAGCAGGTATACCATTGGACTTCTTCACTGCCTGCTGCATCCTAAATTTCAGCATCTGATGTACAAGAAAATGCAGGTCTTGTTGCACCTTCTCCTTTTCCAATCTATCACAATTCTGATAATAATTTGTCTTCTTGTTTTGTTAGCAAAGTGGGTAACCTCACTTTATCCAAATTGTACTTCATCTGCATTCTTCCATACAGTTCACTCTCCCAACAGATTATCCCCAAGTTCTTATGTTTCAGCTACTAAATTAAATGATGTAATGTTTCTAGTTCTCCTATTAGGGCAGCACGGTGGTACAGTGGTTAGCACTGCCGCCTCACAGCACCAGGATCCCAGGTTTCATTCTAACCTCTGGTGACTGTGTGGAATTTGCACATTCTCCATGTGTCTCCTCCGGGTGCTCCGGTTTCCTCCCACAGTCCAAAAGATGTGCAGGTTAGGTGAATTGGTCATGCTAAATTGCCCATAGTCAGGGGTGAATATGGGGAATGCGTCTGGGTGGGTTACTCTTCAGAGGGTCGGTGTGGATTTGTTGGGCCGAAGAGCCTGTTTCCATATTGTAGGGAATCAAATCTAATTTAATCTAAAAAAAAGTGCCATTTTATCCCCATCTCCACATTTTCACAGGAAAAACGTAGCAGGATATAAAGACAATGCATGTGTTTTGCTACCTTCTAGTTTGGTAGTCCACAAATGTTGACAGTTATTTCTTTCTAAATCGCTAATGCAAAATTATGAATAAAAGTGGCCCCCAGTTCACAACTTTATATTTTTCATCAATCTAAATGGCTCCCTTTTAGCAACTTGCACTGTTTAATCTAAAGCAAATTTACTACCCTTTCTGTTAATTGTTCACTGATTCCATTTGCCTTAATCTCTGTCATAAAACTACCACATAACACCTTATTGAAGGTCTTCATAAAATCAAAAAAATACAAGATCAACTACATTAGCATTGAGATCACTGACAGAATAGATAAAGTTTTCGTCACGTTAGTTAAGCATCACTGCCTTTCTGAATTTTTAAAAACAATTATGTCTAGTAATTCCAAAAACTCTACTGACAGCTTATTTAGTGTTGATTCCAATTTTTTTTCATCACTAATGTTCAATCTCCCTTCATTGTATACAGAATGACACCAACTGTCCCCAGCTTTCAGGGAACTTTTAGATATCCTCATCACTGTTCTTAGGTATGGGCATGCCATCCATACCTGGAATTTTATTCCCTTTCTGTGGGATAATGCTCCCTGTTTTGCCATACGACCCTAGATAGAGTCATAGAGATGTAAAGCATGGAAACAGACCCTTTAGTCCAACCCGTCCATGCCGACCAGATATCCCAAACCAATCTAGTCCCACTTGCCAGCACCCGGCCCATGTCCCTCCAAACCCTTCCTATTCATATACCCATCCAAATGCCATTTAAATATTGCAATTGTATCAGCCTCCACCACTTCCTCTGGCAGCTCATTCCATACACGTACCACCCTCTGCGTGAAAAAGTTGCCCCTTAGGTCTCTTTTATATCTTTCCCCTCTCACCCTAAACCTATGCCCTCTAGTTCTGGACTCCCTGACCCCAGGGAAAAGACTTTGCCTATTTACCCTATCCATGACCCTCAATTTTCTATACCTCCATAAGGTCTCCCCTCAGCCTCTGACACTCCAGGGAAAACCGTCCCAGCCTGTTCAGCCTCTCCCTGTAGCTCAGATCCTCCAACTGTGGCAACATCCTTGTAAACCTTTTCTGAACCCTTTCAAGTTTCACAACATCTTTCCGATAGGAAGGAGACCAGAAATGCACACAATATTCCAACAGTGGCCTAACCAATATCCTGTACAGCCGCAACCTGACCTCCCAACTCCTGTACTCAATACTCTGACCAATAAAGGAAAGCATACCAAATGCCTTCTTCACAATCCTATCTTCCTGCAACTCCACTTTCAAGGAGCTATGAACGTGCACTCCAAGGATGTGAAAATAATAAAATTCAAGACAATACTAAACACATACTAAGCTATAACATAAGTATGATACAAGTTACAAACAGCTATCACACATCTACTGACTAATGCAAGGACAGGGTGATCAAGCAATTTATTTGCAAGATTCCAATTAGAATGTGTCAAGGTAACTTTACTCAGTGTTCTGAGGAAGGGTCACTTGACCTGAAACGTTAACTCTGAATTAGAGTCATAGCTCGATACACACCTAACATCTAACTTGTCCAAGGTGATCAGATATTCTAAATGAATCTAATCCCACTTGCCAGCATTTGGCCCAGATCCTTCTAAACTTTTCCTATTTATATACCCATCCACATGCCTTTTAAATTATACCAACTTCCACCACTTCATCTGGCAGCTCTTTTCTATACACGCACCACACTCTCTTTTTTAGATTAGATTAGATTAGATTACTAGATTAGTGTGGAACCAGGCCCAACAAGTCCACACCGACCCGTGCCGCCCACAGTTTTCACCTTAATCTCTCCTTTTCACCTTCAAACTACGCCCTCCAGTTTTGGACGCTGCTACCCCAGGGAAAAGATCTTGTCTACTTACCCGATCAATGCCCCTCATGATTTTATAAATCACTATAAGGTCATCCCTCAGCCTCCGAAGCTTCAGAGAAAATAGCCCCAGCTTATTCAGCCTCGACCAACAGACCAAACCCTCGAACCCTGGTAACATCTTTGTACACTTTTTCCAAACCATTTCAAGTTTCACAACGTCCTTCCTATAGCAGGGACACCAGAATTGCATGTAAGTATTCCACAAGTGACATAACTAATATTCTGTACAGCTGCAACATGACCTCTCAATGCATACTCATTGCACTGACCAATACTGGCAAGCATACCAAACACCTTCTTTGCTATCCTATCTACCTGCAACTCCACTTTCAAGGAACTGCACTCCAAGATCTCTTTGTTCAGCAACACTCCACAAGAATTTACCATGAAGTGTATAATTCCTGCCGTGATTTGCCTTTCCAAGATGCAGCACCTCACATTTATCTAAATTAAGAGCCATCTGTCACTTCTTGGTCCAATGGCCCACCTGTTCAAGATTCCGTTATACTCCGAGGTAATTCTGTGATCCACGACACCTCCTATTTTGGCATCATGTACAAACTTACTAACCACACCTCCTATGTGAACATCCTAATCACTTATATAATTGACAAAAAGCAATGGACCCAGCACCAATCCTTGTTATACACAGTTGGTCACAGGTCACCAGTCTAAAATGAAATCATCCACCACCACCTTCTGTCTTCTACCTTTGAGCCAGTTCTGTATTCAAATGGTTACTTGTCCCTGGATTCCATGTGATGTAACCTTGCTAATTAATTTACCATGATGAACCTTGTCGAACGCCTTACTGAAGTCCATATAGATTTCTCTAAACAGATGCTGCCAGACCTGTTGAGCCTTTGCAGCAATTTCTACTTTTGTTTAAGCCTTATTCAGCTGTGTTTTAGAAAATTACGTCATGCAAACAATCTTAGGTAAATGATTGACAGCTACAATCAGTAATCAGTATAAATCAGAGGTTAACAAAATTAAGATGAGGTTGATGATCTGAAGAATTAAAACACCAATCCCATGCAAATAAGTTTAAAAGGTGAGGAGTTAGTAGTTTAGAGGAGATCTGCAAAATAAAAAAAAATTCACCCAGTAGGTGTTAGAAACATGGAATATGATGCCCAAGAAGGTGGTGGAGGCAGGTACTCTTGCAACATTTAAGAAACCTCTGGATAAGCACTTAAAATGCCATGGTAGGATCTGAACAAGTGCAGGTCAATAGGCTTAGTGTAGTTTTGTGTTTGTTGCTTACAATAGGCAGAGTAGGGATAAAGGGGTCTTTTTCAGGATGGCTGCCAGTGACTTTGGGAGTTCTGCCGGTGCTAGCGTTGTGACCACAACTACTCATGTAATACATTAACATTCTGGACGGATGAACTGATGGAAGTATTGTTAACTTTTCAGATGACCCAAAGATAAGTAGGTAGGGTGGTGGGGGCAGGTAGTGCTGAGGAAGCAAGGAGACTGCAAAAGGATTTAGACATGCAAGGCAAGTGGGCAAAGAAGTGGCAGATGGAATTCAATGTGGGAAAGAGAGAGGTTATACATTTTGAGAGGTTAAACAGAGGCATAAACTAAAGACTTTAGAAATCTGAAGCACAAAGGCACTTGAACTCCCAGTTCAGGATTTTCTTAAAGTTAACATTCAGGTTTAATTGGTGGTTTGGAAGGTAAATGCAATGTTGCCACTTATTTCAAGAAGGCTGGAATACAAGAGAGGTATTGCTGAGGCTGTTTAAGGCTCTGATCAGATCGCATTTGGAATATTCCCGTACCTCGGGAAAGATGTGCTGGTGTCAGAGGGGGTCCAAAGGAAATAAATCTAGGAATAATCAGCTTCATGAAGAGTGGTTGAGGACTCTTGAATCTGTATTCCATGGAGTTCAGAAGGATGAAGGAGGATATGTTTGAAACTTACACAATACTGGAGGGGCCTGGAAAGTGTCGACTTGGAGAACATGTTTCGTCTAGTAGAAAAGACTTGAACCTTAAGGCACAGCCTCAGAGTGAAGGGATGGCCCTTTAAAACTGAGATGAGGTGAAGTTTCTTCAGCTACAGGGTGGTGAATGTGTGGAACCTCATTGACACAGAAAATTGTGGAGATCAGGTCATTGAGTGTAGTTAAACAGAGATAAATAGGTTCTTGATTAGTAAGGGGATCAAAGGTTACAGGAAAAATGCAGGAGAATAGTGTTGAGAAACATATCAGACATGATCAAATTGCAAAAAAGACTCTGTGATCTAAGTGGCCTAATTCTGCTCTTGAATCATATGGTTTTATAGGCCAAAGGACTAGTTTCTAAGCTGTTTGACTGAATTAAACCACAGATGAGATGAAACAGGTTACCTCCTTTATAAATTTTAATATGTTAACATGCCTTTTTAAAATTTATTCATGGGGTGTGGATGTTGCTATCTAAGCCATGTTGAGTGGCATGGTGGCTCAGTGGTTAGCACTGTTGCCTCACAGCCCCACGGATCCAGGTTCAATTCCAGCCTCGGATGACTGTCTGTGTGGAGTCTGCACATTCTCCCGGTGTCTGCGTGGGTTTCCTCCTGGTACTCTGTTTTCCTCCCAGTCCAAAGATGTGCAGGTTAGGTGAATTAGCCATGCTAAATTGCCCATAGTGTTAGGTGCATTAGTCAGAGGGGACTGGGACTGGGTGGGCTACTGTTCGGAGGATCGGTGTGGACTTGTTGGGCCAAAGGGCCTGTTTCCATACTGAAGGGAATCTATTCTATTTTAACATTTATTGCGCATACTTAGTTGGGTGGTGGTGAGTCATATTCTTGAACTGTAAGAATCCACAATGCTGTGCATAAGGAGCTCCAGAATTCAGGTCTAGCAATGACGAAGGAGCAGCAATATTGTTCAATGTCAAGATAATATGTGGTTGGAAGGGAAATTGCTGGTGTGATTGCATTACCATGCATCTGCTGGCCATTTTTCTAGGTGGTTGTGGATATAGGTTTGGAAGGGACAGCTGAAGGAACCTTCATGAACTGCTGTGGTTTGATGGTGGAGGGAGTGAATTGTCTAAGTTGGTGTATAAGTCGCCAATCAAGCGTGCTACTTTGTCCTGGATGCTGTCAATCATATTCAACATTTTTGGAGCTGTGCTCATTCAAGCAAATGGAGAATATTCCATCACACTTTTGATTTGTGCCTTATAGATAGTGAACAGGCTTTGGAGAGACAGGAAGTGAGTTACTCCTGGCATAATTCCTTGCCTTTGAGCTCTTGTAGTCAGAATATTTATATTTTTCCCTTCCCACATATTGCTCCTATAGCGTTAGTTTCAGGGACCTCTTACTCAACAAATCTGTTTATCAACTTGCGCGCTCAATACTTCAGGAAATTGCATGGCATTGCTATTTTGAATTAAAGTCAAGGTAGGTTTCAGCAGAAATAGGTGAAGGGTTGCAATACAATTTAAATCGAATAAATCAAGAGCCTGGGTTCACTTTTTTTAAAGCAATAAGCTGATAAAGCTTTCAAAACATACCCTAGTATAAAGTATGAAACCAAAACTAAATTACAAAGAATCTTTAGAACTCACTGAATAAGCCACAAATTGAGCACTTCAGTGTCCAATCTGAGCATTTTGGGAAGGATGCCAAGGCAATGGAGAGAGACAGTAGTCCGGCATATCACCAGGGAGAGGGTACTTTAGTTAAGTGAACAGACTACAGAGCCTGGAATTGTTGTCTTCATAAGGTGAAGCCTGAAGAAGATTTGATAGAAGCTTTCAAAATTAAGGGCATTGATCAGATAAATGAAAGAGAAACTTGTGGGGGGGGGGGGGGGGGATGCTAATAACTGGTTACAGATTTAAGATAAATTGTAAAAGAATCTGAAGGAGATTTTTAAAAATCTAAAACATGACATTATGACCTGGAATACACTGTATGGAAATGTGATGCAAGGAGATTGAGTATTAACTTACAAAAGGAAATTGTGTATATAATTTTTTTTATATATATAGATATAGGAAATGTTTGTAGTATTATACAGAAGAGATAGAGTCATAGAGATGTACAGCACGGAAACAGACCCTTCAGTCCAACTCATCCATGCCGACCAGATATCCCAACCCAATCTAGTCCCACCAGCCATCACTCAGCCCATAACCCTCCAAACCCTTCTTATTCATATACCCATCCAGATGCCTTTTAAATGTTGCAATTGTATAAGCCTCCACCACTTCCTCTGGTAGCTCATTCCATACATGTACCACCCTCTATGTGAAAAAGCTGCCCCTTAGATCTCTTTATATCTTTCCCCTCTCACCCTAAACCTATGCCCTCCAGTTCTGGACTCACACACCCAAGGGAAAAGACTTTGTCTATAATAGGATAGGGTTCTAACTGGACAAATCCTTCAAAGAGTCAGCTCATACAAGTGCTATATGATTTTGTGTGCCAAAATGCTCTATTTCTGGAATTTGTACCTCTAAATCAGAAAATTGTGGCTTAAGTTCCATTCCAGGACTTCAGCTTAATGGTATTCCATTTAGTCAGAAGGGTGTTAAACTGTTGAAAGTGCTGTCTTTGAGGCATTAATACAAGATTCGACTTGTTCACTCAAGTGACTGAAAAGATTCCATGGTACTCTTGTAATGAACAGTACAAACGTTACCCAAAACTTCTTTTCCAATCACCAGCGGGAGAAAAAAAATATCGTTCCGTTTTGCGTGGGGGAGTGTGTTATATGCGAACTGATTGCTCAAGTCTCCCACTGCATAACCATAACTACATTTCAAATGTAACTTTAGAACACCCTGTGATCACCAAAGGCATTACATTATCAAAACTGTCGGTATTTTATGGTGAACAATTATGAACATTGAAAAAAATAACTTTACCAACGATGGTTCCTGACGACAATATTTCAGTAATTCATTTCAGATTTCCAGCATCAGCCGTATTTTACTTTTGTGTTCTATATTTCGTGGGGTTTTTTTCGGTTCCTATTCTATCTTCCACCAATAACTCTTCTAATGTTACTCGGAGAACGCACCTGCTATTGGATTATTTTTCACTTCAAAGTTTTCGGAATTTCTATACATTTAAAACGCGTTAGGATCCTATTGCAAATAAGTGCAAGAATCCACATTGCTAGGGATTAAAAAATGTTTAAAAACATATTTCGAAAACCGTTCCAAAACTTTAATCAATAAATTTCAACTGTATTGATTACCAGTAACTTACTTTTTGGACCGCTGGACTGCCACAAAGCTTCCATTTTGCAACTGGATCTTTACCTTGTGAGCTGAAGATTTCTACAAATGGTCCTCCCTTTTTTAAAAAAAAAGCCATATGTTTGTTTTCTGTCTTGAAAAAGCAAGTAGTTGACAAACAGAAGGTTACAGCAGTGAAGCAAAGGGACAATGTAGTGAGTGACTTCTCATGAAAACATCCAACACTAACTGCAGAGAAAAGTTCTATTCTGCAAATATAAACCATTTCAATGTATAAAAGGTCACGACCGGTTAGCTGCCATTATTTTAACATAACTGATAAATGTATATTGCGGTTGAAACTTTCTTCACAAGGTACTTTGTGTATTATTGTCGTAATTTCCAAAGGCCACAGTATTGGAACATTACCTGATATTCGTTCTTGAACATGCTGCAAGACGTTCAGAAAACTTTGTAAGAATCTAACGGAGGAAATGCAGAGAAACATTCTTTTCCATTTCTGAACAACAACTCACAGCTTCAGCCTCCATTTTGCACCTGTTGCCCCTTTGGACCAATCAAAGCACGGAGAACGCCGCCCTCAGAGAGGGCTCGTGAGGAAGCTCGGCGGTTGTCATGGTGACACGGACGCTGCAGGCTGACCGTTTGTCGGCAATGCGCATGCGCCCAGGTAGAAACGAGAGGGTATTTCTGTTGATTTCTGCTTTTGTTCCATGTTGACGGATGAGTTGCGGCAGTCAGCATCTTTATGTCATTCTAAAGTGGCATTTTGAAGATTTACCACCATATTGTGCTAGCTTAGGAATGAACTCAGTTGGTAGCAGTCCGGCGTTCAGGTCCACTCCAGGATTTTATCTCAAGACAAAAGGAGATGCTGATAGATTGTTGATAACATGTCCTCCAAACCCAACTTTACTGAAGAAAAACAACTATGCAAATAAGAGCATGTTGTTAAATACTTACAGGGGTGAGGGCAGATCAGCTTCATGCCCTGGTGAAGCCTATGAGATCTTGTGAATTGTGCCACACTGATGACACTTGTAAGTTTGTTTGTAATTATATCTGCTTTGCAGATATGGCGATGATCAATCTGACTAATTATATGCTCAAGTTTGCTTGTGGCCAGGAATTGTATTTCACATAATCACTTCATGTGTTTCATGCAGCATTCTACACTTACAGACATATAAAACCTTGATGCCATAGTGACAGATTAATAAGCAGTATCCTTATAATCATGGCCCACATGGTTCCACAAGTCATCATAAAATGTATAAATGTATGAAATCCCACGAAGACCATCAAAATGAACAGTTTGTCTAAATGACTGAAATTCAGGACAATAGCGATGCACTAGAAAGAGGACTGCAGAGATCATAATCAAGAGTGTGGTGCTGGAAAAACACAGCAGATCAGGCAGCATCCAAGGAGCAGGAAAATCGACATTTCGGGCATAAGGTCTTCATCAGGAATGAGGCTTGTGGGTCTGGGCTGAGAGATAAATGGGATGGGGTGGGGTTGGGGGGAGGTAGCTGGGGAAGCAATAGGTTGATGAAGGTGAGGGAGAAGGTGATAGTTCAGAGGGGCAGTGATGGACGGGTCCGGAGGGCAGTGCTGAGTTGGAGGCTTGGGATTGGGATAATGTGGGGGGAGGGGAAATGAGAAAGCTGTTGAAATCCACAACAGCAATTCATAACAGGTTTTCTTCAGTAACAAAACAAAACCCTGCAACACACAACTTTAACAAGTGAAAAGAAAAGATTTCTAATAGGTGCAACTTAAACCATGTCCTCTTAACACTCCCAAGAATGTACACTATCAATAAGGATTAAGAGAGAGAAAAAAGACAAATTGTATAATGTCGACAAGGTAAACAAAATTCCAAAGATCAAAAGCACAATTTTCTCAACATATTTTTGATTTTTGCAATTATGTTACACTGTTGTCTATAGTGTGACAATTGTTCTTCAATTCAGGGGGTGATCACCTGAACTTAGATCTCTTCTTCTGTGAATTTCCTGAAAGCTTTCTTGGTTTTCTGTCTTTGCCCCACAAAGACAAAGAAAGAGAGAATGAGAAATGGATGCATCTAGTCTCTAGTCACCTGATATTTCATTCATTTTTCTGCTCTTGATACTTACAACTTTTTAACACAGCAGCTCAACCAACAAAAGGCTGTTGTCAGCCTTAACTCATGAGATTCTTGGTGCTGTTCAGTGCTAAATTCTCCCTTTCACTGCTTCAAAAAGGCAACATTGTACTGTATATCTCAACACCTGCTTCACAAATTACTTATTTTTCAGCTATAGTGTGATCATGTTGGTTCTTTAACACGGTTAGGTTGTCCTTGATTATTTTTTCAGAGGGGTCTCAAATGCATAAGTGTTGATATGTCAGGTGTTGTATGAGCTTGTAGGCCAATTTGGTTATAACAGATACTTCTTCAGGCAAAAGGCTTTCAAGTTTAAAAAAAAACACTTGTACAATGAAATGGTATGGCCAGTTCTCCCAGCTCAGCTTTTCTCTGGTTTGGTTTAGCAAGCAGTCAGTTTTTTTGAGACTGCTGGTCAAAGAAACAGCTTCATGCTGATCCTCTCTCTCTCCGACATCTCTCCTGTAAGAACCTGTGTTTTATATTACCTTTTTTACCAAGAAGGTGTTTTTGGGGATATGGTAAATAGTTGGAACAGCAACATTAAGTTGCAATAGATTCAATTAGGTTTTTAAATAGTTATGTAATTCCAAATTAGGTTTTCTTTTGTTCATGTGTAAACAAATACTGTTTTGTTTAAGGCTGAGTGGTTGGGCCAGCTGCATCATTCCTGTAATATCCACTTTACAATTGCTTAAAATAACTAGAAAAGTAGGATCTACACTATCTTCTTCAAATGTTTTGAGGAGGTCTGGCCTGGTCCATAACAGATTGAGGGCTCATTTCAGATTTGTTCTATTGTTTTAACTTAGAATTAGGGCTGCTGGACTCAAAAATCAGAGAGTGATCTCTGTTGGCGTCTTTTGTTCTGAGTGTTGACTTCTATTGGTTTAAGCAGTGCTAAGGGTTTTTCAGTTGCTAAGAGTTTTCTGGGGGTGGAAGAAGTGGCTTTGGGGGCTTTATAAAAGGTGAACAAGGAAAAGCTGTTGGGTTGGCAGTCAAGCTGGAATTGGAGCTGCCTTCTTCTGTGAGGAAAGGAGAGATAATTACAGTGCAGTGGAGGCCAAAAAAGCTGCACCAGAACATTCTACCTGGTCTGAGGTTGGTTAAGGAGGAATGCCAGATCTTCTTAAACCATATACATGTGAAAGTAAAGTTTACTTGCATAGGCCAGAAACAACAGGTAAAGAGGTTACAATGTTAAGAAATACAGAATCCTCTCAATTTTTGATGTTGAAAGATGAGGAGATATGTATCTCTGAAAGACTATTGCCAGAAAAACGTGCTAGTAACGGAGACACAAGATGTACTCAACTATATAGAGTGAAGAGTGGAGAAGTTGTGGTAGTAATGCTGGACAAATTTTCAGCTCCAGGAGTACAATTTGTGCCTGCTACTGATATTACTGGTTCACAGTTAGGAATGCTGCCTATTGTGGTTGAAAAGCTGTTGAAAACTCAGGCAACTGAGATATTGCAGGATGCATATCCTGGGATTTTTCCCAACAGTGTGGTAATGAGGCCACTAGTTGAAACAGGAAAGATCAACGAGTATAGATAATAAAGATGAAGTGGAATTATCAGAGATCATGTTTGATCAAATGGTTGACACAAAACAGGGACAGATGGATGACAAAGCAGATATCTTTAGTTCAGAGAAATTAACTAAATTACAGCAGAAAGATGAGAAATTAAACTAATTGTATCAAAAAGCATACATGGAAGAGGAATCTGAATCTATCCCAATATGCTACTATCGTAAAGATGATGTTTTAATGAGAAAATGGAGAGCATCACATATTCAGGCAGCTGAGAAATGGGCAGAAGTTTATCAAGTCGTATTGCCAGTGGGTTATTGGAAAGGAGGTGTTGTGGATGGTGCATGAACTACGAGTATGAAGTCATTTAGGGGTGAGAAAACCTCAAGCTAAAATACAAAAACATTCTTTTTGGCCTGGACCGCACAGGGATGTAGTTGAATTTTGCCAGGCATGTCATACATGTCACGTTATGGAAAAATCACAGGCAGTCATAAAACACGCACCTTTGATACCTCTTTCTGCATTTGAGGAGCCTTTCACAAGAGTCTTAATTGATTGCGTAGGACCCTGACCTAAAACAAAAAGTGGGAGTAGTATTTGTTTACAATAATGGATGTGCCTACTAGATTTCCAGAGGCCATTCCATTATGCAATATCACAGCTAAAAGGATTGTGGAGGAGTTACTCGATTTTTTCACTAGATACAGACTACCCACAGATATACAATCAGATCAAGGGTCAAACTTTACCTCAAAATTAATCAAGGAAGTTATGGACAGCTTAGGAATAAAACAATTCAAATCTACTGCATACCATCCAGAATCTCAGGGAGCACGAGAAAGGAGGCATCAGACATTAAAGACCATGTTAAGGGCTTAGAGCCAAGACTATCCAGATGGTTGGAGGAAGGAATTCTGTCTATCATCAGAGATGCACCAAATGAACTTATAAAATTCAGTCCATTTGAATTAGTTTTTGGGCATGAAGTGAGAGGACTGCTAAAATTGACTAAGGAGAAGTTGGTAAGTCAGAATTCAGAGACCACATATTTGGAGTATGTGTCAGATGTTAGGGAATGATTAAATAGAGTGAGGAGTTGGCTGGACAGCATTTAAAAGTATCACAGCATACAATGAAACGGGAAGCAGACAAGGAATCAAAAACTTGCAATTTTGCTATTGGACATAAGGTATTCATGTTACTTCCAGTAATAGGTGAACCTTTAAAAGCAAAGTTTAACGAATCTTATCAAGTCAAAAGGAAATTGAGTGAGGTGAACTACTTGATAGGGACTCCAGACAGAAAGAAATCACACAGAATGTGTCTTGTGAATTTGCTCAAAACTATTTTGACAGGGAAAGACAGCAAAAGGCAACTGTATTAATTGATTACAACACAGAGTGAAGAACCAAGTTCAGATGATTCTGAATTGAACATTCCTCAAATTAAATTGGATGATGAGGAAGTTGTCAAAAATTGGGATAAATTATTGAGTTACCTGCCAGAGGAAAATCAAAATGACTTGAAAGAGTCATTACTATCACATGCAGAGGTAAGTGGAAATAGACTGACCTAATTATGCAATGAAGGGCTTATGCCCGAAACGTCAAATTTCCTGTTCCTTGGATGCTGCCTAACCTGCTGTGCTTTAACCAGCAACACATTTTCAGCCATGATGTAGATATACCAAATGCTGTTCCGATTAAGCAACATCTTTATAGGCATAACCATCTAAAGTTGGCACAGGTTCAAAAGAAGATTGAACACATGCTCCAAAATGACATAATCAAAGTGAGTTACAGTGACTGAAGCTCACCCATAGTGATGGTACCAAAACCAACTGATATCCAGTGGCTATGTGTGGACTATTGCAAAGTCATTGCAGTTACAAAGACTGATGCATATCCAATTCCATGTTTGGAAGACTGTGTTGAAAAAGTGAGACAAGCAACTTATATTTCTAAGCTGGACTTGCTCAGAGGATACTAGCAGGTAATTCTATCCGAAACAGCGAAGACAATTATGGCTTTTGTAATGCCGAATGGACTGTATCAATTTAAAGTCATGTCTTTTGGTATGAGAAGTTCACCAGCAATATTTCAGAGACTAACCAATAAGATAATTTACCGATTACCCAATTGTGTAGTTTATATTGATGACCTGGTGATTTTTTAGTCAAACATGGAAGAAACATTTGCAACATTTTATCAGAATTGCTCGATTGCCTTTGGGAGGCAGGCTTGGTGATAGACCTGGCTAAAAGTGAATTTGTCAAAGCCCAAATCACCTTCCTGGGTTACATTATTGGTCATGGACAAACGGTCTCACAGAAAGAAAAAAAAACAAAGATAATTGGGGAGTTTCCCCAATTCCTAGGATTGAGTGGATTTTATCGGAAATTCGTTCCAAATGATTGCAGTGTGGCTGCTCCACTTACTGAATTACTAAAGAAAGGCAAGAAGTTTCAGTGGATAGCAGGCTGTCAGAAGGCTTTTGACAGCCTGAAAGCTGTGTTAACCAGTGCCCAGTATTATTACGCACAGCCATTCGAGGTGGCTAGCCTTGCAAGTGATGTGGGTGCCGGTGTTGTGCTCTTACAGAAAGAGGACGAGAAAATAGAAAGACCTATCGGGGTATTTTTCTAGGAAGTTGAACATTCAGCAGCAGAAATATTTGACAGTTGAGAAGGAGATCTTGAGCTTGATGTAGGCATTACAACATTTCTACAAGCTACAAAATGTTTATGTTACCAGTAATGTTTCTGAGACAATCTTAAACACTGATCATAACCCATTGAAGTTTGTGGAGAGATTTAAGGACAAAATGCCAGACTGTTTAGGTGGAGCTTGTTGTACAACCATTCGATTTGAAAATTATGCATATGGCAGGATGAGAAAATGTGATTGCCGACGCATTGTTGAAACTTGGATGAGAAATGGAGGCATTCGATGGCTGGACTGAACAGATTGAAAAAGAAGGTAGTAGTACATGTTTGCATGATTAGAATCAATGTCATGCATATGGGTGTTGTAGTGTACTAACATTAGTGTAAGATTAAGGGGTTTTAAAATGAAACCATCTTTGGACATTAAGGGTTTTTTTTCAAGATGGGAGGTGTGATGATACTGTTCCTTTAACCAGGTTAAGTTATCCTTGGTTTTCTTTTTCAGCGAGGTTGTAAACACATAGATTCTGATGTGCCTGGTGTTGTATGAGTTTTCTGGCCAATCTGATTATAGCTAACAAATACTGCCTCAGACAAAAGGCTTTCAAAGTTTAAAAAAACACTTGTACAATGAAAGTGGATGGCCAGTCCTCCACGGTCAGCTTTTTTCTGGTTTATTTTAGCAAGCATCAGTTTTTTTGTCGCAGCTGGTCAAAGAATCAGCTCCATGCTGATCCTCTCTCTCCTGTAAGAACTTGTGTTTGATTTTACCTTTATTGCCAATGGGGTGTTTATGGGGATGTTGAAAGTATTTGGAACAGCATCATTAAATTGCAATGGAGTTGATTGGGTTTATAAATAGTTATGTCATTCTAAATGTGGTTTTCATTTGTTGATGTGTAAACAAAAACTGTTCTGTTTAAGACTGAGTGGTTGGGCCAGCTACACCACTCCTGGAATATCTACTTTACACCTGCTTAAAACAACTAGAAAAGTTAGGGTCTGGGCTACCTTCTTAAGGAGGTTGGCCTTGTCCGTAACAATAGCTACCCAAACACTATTTCAGTTCAGAGTTCCAAAAATAAAATATGTGATCTCTTATAATCTTCACCTCTCCCCATTACCCTGAACCCCATGTTGATTCAGGGTAGTGATGACCATTGGTGACTATACATCCCAAAGTAGTGTGTGCCCTCATACCCACTATTGTCTGTCACCCTTATATGTTGAGGTGTCCCCAAATCCCCTAACAAATCCCTTTGACTTGAATGAACAGCTCCCCGACCAACTGGAATGACAGTCCCAACACTTTTCAGCCTCTGACTGATATTTGTATCAGCTCCAGATCTGACTTGTCACTGCAGCCCAAACTGGACGCAGTGGTATATCAGGACTGACAATGACCCAAGCCCTTGACTGTAATGATATGAAATCCCTGACCACCTTAACGATTGACTGTGTCCCAGGCCATGGGCTGAAAATTGGATGTCATTCTTAACTGAATGTGGCAGGACCCTCAGACTGATAGTAGTCTCCCTTGACTGAGGAGTGATCCTCTTAGGATTTGAGACATGGCTATTTAGTTGAAGCGCCATTCTGTGCACTTGCCATTAAGCTGCTGGAAAATGGTGTAGATGTAACATTAACATAGGATGGTATTGTACAGCAAAATGTCCACATCTTTTGCTGATCACTGCTTACAACCATGACGAATTCCTGATGAAGGACTCCTATCCAAAACATCGATTTTCCTGCTCCTCAGATGCTGACTGACCTGTGGTGCCTTTCCAGCACCACTCTAATCTTAACCATGACAAATTGCTTGGCCTTGTGTATGTGGGTCTTGATAGATTATGTAGCATACCTACCTAAAACCAGCAGTAGGTTTCAGTATCTTTTGCCCATTATGGATGTTTTAACAAGTTTTTGTGAGGCAGTGCCATTAGAAAAGAATTATAGCAACAAAAGCAGCAGAAAAGTTAGCCCAACTTTTCACAACACAATGACTACTGAAGGCAGCAAAATAAAATTAATATATCAAATTTTATATCACAAGTACTCAAAGAAATATTGAATAGTTTGTGAATTAAATAATTTATGTCTTCACCTTATCATCTGCAAACTCAAAGACGATTGTAAAGACAATATCGTTCATAACAGATCATGATGAGACATGCTTGTTAAGAATGTCCTTATAGTTTTGATCAAGACTACGTTTTATCATTTGCAATTGCTTCCAATGAATTCAGATATTAAGTGAGAGAATCCCTTAAATTGATGAAAGAAAAAATTATGTGTCAAAGCTCAAAGACTACACCATTGAATGAAGTGTCAGGTTTCTGAGAAAAATGAACCAAAGGTTGTAAGTTGGCCAAAATGCCTTTCAAAACTGCTCAACAATAAAAATGAGAGCTGATAAAATGCCAAAGCTCGGAATTTTGTCATTAGAGACAGTAAAAACAATATTATCTGTCTCTCGGGGACTATTAAAAGCTGGCATCCTTGGGTCTTATCAAATCAAAAAGAAATAGGTGAAGGTTTAATAAAGGTGAATTGTGTTAAGAATTACGTTAAGGGGGAGATCCAAGATGGCGGTGATCCAGTACATCTGCCCTGCTGAGCTCTGCACCAGAACCCCAAACAAAGTGGGCACTCACCCTCGCTTTCTAACCCATTGTGGTAAAAATCGGTAGTTTTGGATCCACAGAATTGCTGTATGTTAATTTAATTGATTAAGAAAAATGACTAAGGGAAAAGTACAGCAAGGATTGCACCAACCAGGGCACTCCCCTGCAGCTATGAACAGACCCGCAGCCGCAGCATTGGCCTCCGCGAATGCCTCAGGAGTCTTAACTTTGGACACAGCCTGGTCTTGGAGTCCGTGAAACTCTGACAGAAGATCGATTCAGCAATGGGGGAGACCCAGACCAGGCTGGAATTGATCCCGGCCATGCTGCCAAACCATGAGCAGGAGGTCCAGCGTCTTCAGCAGCGCATCGTGAAGGTGGAGCAGTGGACTGGGGCTTCCGAAACTGCAGCAGAATCCTCAGTGGGTCAGGTGCAGGCCCTGGAATGGTGGGTACAGGTCTGTGGAAAGCAAGTCGATGACCTCAAAAATTGAGGCTTTCAAAAGAATATTCGTTTGATCGGGCTGCCAGAATGGGAAGAAGAAGGCCAACTGATCGGCTTCTTGGAGCAGGTTTTGAAGTTGGAAGTCAGGGTGGGCAGGGTGCAAATCGAATGGGCCCATCAAGTCGTGGTGTACAGGCTCAAATCAGATCAGCGCCCCCGCCCGATCCTAGTGCAACTCCAGCACTATAGAAATAAACAAATGGTGCTGAAAGCTTCTGGAGCACGAGGGGAGGATCCACAGACTCTGATATACAAAGGATCAAGAATTATGTTTTTCCAAGACTTTTCTGCAGCCGTGCTCAGTAAGAGGAAGGCCTTTGATGAGGTAAAAAGGAGGACTTGGATATTTAGTACTCTGTAAGATATCTGGAAATATTATGTTTTAGCCACTGGGTGTCTGTGTTTAATTTTGACTCATCAGAAAAGGCAAAGGACTTCCTGAACACCTTAAAATAGGTTGGTTGGCTCAAATAATATGGACAATAATGTTCACTTTGTTTTCTCTGTGATTTGCCCGGTTTACTTGGTCTTGTTTTTTTTTTATATTTTGGGGTCTCTTTTTTGTTTTCTTTCTCTCTTCTTCCTTCTTTCTCCCCTCCCCCTATCCTTTGTTTATCTATCAGTCCCTTTTCATTTCTCTCTCTTAGTACGGGTTGGGGGGGGGATGTTTTAGGGAGGCGGGGGGGAGTGGGTTTTGTTTTTTACCAGGATTGCCTAAAGTCAAAGTATGGATGGGATAGGTTGAGTGCCCACTTTTAATTTTCTTGTTGTAAGACGTGTATAACTTTTTAAACTTTATTTTGCCTGGGTTTGGACACAGCTTCAGCGCGAAGGAGCCATGGAGGGGTTAGTGGGTAGTATCAGCACCCCCTGTGGGAAGGGGAGAAAGTCTCCTATTATTTGTGTTATATGTTGGTTCACTGTGGAAGTAGTTTTTAGAAGTTTTGATTTGGTAGTTTTTGTAGTTGTATTTTCAAGTTTATATAAATAGTTTACTGTTTTCACTCAGCACACGAGATGAGTTTTGACATCACGGGCTGTTTTGGATGGCTATGGCTGGCCATTGATTTAAATGGTGCACCTGGAATTTTAGGGGGAGTCATTCACCAATTAAAAGAAAAAAGATCCTTTCAAGCCTTAGAAAAGAAAGGGTCGATGTAGCCTTGCTGCAAGAAACACATCTAACTGATAAGGAGCACTTAAAATTACTGCAGGTAGGTTTCAGCCAGGGGTTTTTCTCATTCTTTAATTTGAAAAGAAGAGGATTTGCTATACTCATTCAGAAGAATCTCGCATTTCAGCTGTTAGACCAAATTAAGGATGATTATGATCCATAAAGCTTTAATACATGGAGAGGAGTATGGGATCTTGAATGTACTATGTCCCCTGGCACACCTCCTCAAATTTTTAATGGATGCACTCTTCAGGTTGATGACCCTTGGGGCGCGTCACACAATTATAGGGGGAGGACTTTAATCAACTCATGGACCCTGAGGTGAACAAGATGCTCTACTTATCCAGAAGACTCTCTCATTTTCAGCTGTTAGACCAAGTTAAGAATGAATATGGGTGGTTTATCATCCTTAGGGTCCCTGCAATCCAGGCAGCTGAACAGGGACCTGAACAGGGAGCTGGCATTGTGGATGTGTGGAAATGTCTTCACCCTGAGGGTAGGGACTTTGCTTTTTTTCTCTAACCCACCTAAGTGCTACAGTAGGATTGACATGTTCTTTGCACCATCGACCTTTTTGAATTTGGTGCTGTCCTGGGAACATAGCCATTTCTGATCATGCAGCAGTGTACATGGAGGTTAAGGCCAATGGTGATGGGACAGGCTCGCGGCATTGGCTCATGGGCCTTTTCCCCCTGAAGGACAGCAGATTTACTGAGTTTTTTTGTGGGAATTTAGAATTTTTTGGTACATTAATTCGATACAGCCAGTAATCTGTCCGTGCTCTGTGAGGCTGCCAAGGTCTATGCAAGGGGTTTGATTATTTCTCACTTGATGACCCGGAAGTGGCAGAGGGGAGAATAGCAGCGTATGCTCGAACCCCAGCTGAACGTGGCTGAGACAGCATACTTTGACAGACCGTCTGTAACCACGTTGCAGCGGATTACAGCCCTCAGGGCTGCTCTGAATGCTGCGCTCACGCTTACAGCAAACAGGGAGATTTCCTCTGCGAAAGAGAAGTTATTTGAGTATGGTGATAAACTGGGTAGATATCTGGCATACCCCGCCCCTAATCTATCACATCCATTAGAGAGGGTGCTGGTACTCTCACTTGCGATTCCAGAAAGATTAACATGGAATTCAGGAGGTTGTACACTGAGTTGTACCGGTTGGAGGGCTGTGAAGACAGGCTGACGAAGATGGAGTCCTTTTTTAAGAATTTGGACCTCCCAGGTATAACTTTAGAGAGGGCATCTCTTTTGAATGCCCCTCTGACAATTCAAGAGATACAGGAAGCAATGCAGCAGCTCCACAGCGATAAAGTGCCCAGCACAGATAGATTTCGGAGCGAGTCTTATAAGGAATTTATAAGCATGCCGGCTGGGCCAATGTTGGATATGCACAATTATTCATACAGTCAGGACTGCCTCCCATCCTCTCCGAGAGAAGCAAATGTTTCTCTTATTCTTAAGAGAGGAAAAGCCCTAGAGGATTGTATTTTGTACAGATGCAGATCATTACTAAACATGCATTTTAAAATTTTGTCAAAAGTGCTGGCTTTGAAGTTGGAGAAGATCTTGTCCTTCATCGTAAAGGAAGACCAAACAGATTTTATTTGAGGTTGCAGGTCTTCTAATAATATTAGAAGAGTATTACATATGGTTCAGATATGGTCGATTCCAGGCTTGGTAGTCTCTCTGGATGCAGAGGAGATGTTTGACTGGGTGAAGTAGCCGTACCTCTTTTATGACCTGGAACAGTTTGGTCTTGGAGAGGTCTTTGCGAGGTGGGTGGAAGTGTTATATAATGACCCTAAAGCAGCAGTTCTCACAAATGGTATAACATCTGACAATTTTAATATTGGTAGAGGCAGCCGACAAGGATGCCGCTTTTCACTGTTACTATTTACATTTGCGATTGAGCCGTTGGGAGAGGCCATCCAAAGTGACCCCAATATAATTGCCCCGGAGGTAGGATCAGGATGGCATAAGATCACCTTTATGCAGATGATGTTCTTCTCTTTCTAACTAACCCAACGATATCTGTGCCGTCTTTAATATAAGTGATTAATCTATTTGGTTCTTTTTTGGGGTGTAAAATCAACTTTATGAAGTCAGAAGCCACGCCTGTAGGGGGTCTTATAAGAGTACCCGATCTTAAGGGTGTAATCTGATTCACTTTCAGGTGGTCACAGGGAGGTTTCCTGTATTTAGACATTTTTATCACCTCGACATTTGATCGTTGTATAAGGCTAAATTTATGGAGCCGCTAGAGAAGATCAGACAAGACGTTCAGTACTGGGAGGATCTTCCAATGTCCTGGTTGGGTAAAATAGCTCTGGTCAAAATGAATGTTCATCCTCATTTATTACATCCCATGCAAATGCTCCCTTTGATGCTGCCTAGGCAAGCGCTACAAAGGCTTAGTAGTCGGCTTGGTTCTTTTACCTGGTGTCATAGATGGCCTCTTATTAAGCTTACCAAATTGTAGCTTCCACAGGGATAGGGAGTATGGATTTTCCAAATTTTAAGAAATACCAATTAAGTTCCCCATTATCCTACGTGGCTGATTAGGCTTGCCAGGACCTGGGGTCAATTTGGCTGGACATCGAGGCCTTTTCCCAGGCAAAATGCCCCCTCATTAATCTTTCTAAATTGGAGAAAGGCCAATTTTGATGGTATTAGGCAAGAGCTTTCGAAAGCTGATTGGGGGCAGACATTCACAAGTAAAGATACGGCTGGAAAATGGGAAGCCTTCAGAAATGAGATAACGAGAATCCAGGGTGAAGGGATTGCTGAATGACTAAAGTAAATGATGGTCCGGTTAAGAAAAAAGGGAAGCATATGTATGGTATAGACAGGATAGATCAAGTGAACTCTCAGAAGAGTATAAAGGCATTCGGAGTATACTTAAGAGGGAAATCAGGAGGGCAAAAAGGCGACATGAGACAGCTTTGTCAAATACAATTAAGGAGAAACTAAAGGGTTTTTACAAATATATTAAGGACAAAAAGATAACTAGGGAGAAAATAGGGGCCCTCAAAGATCAGCCTTTGTGTGGAACCGCAGAATAAAGGGGAGATGCTAAACAAGTGTTTTGCAACAGTATTTACTGTGGAAGAGAATATGGAAGATATAGACTGTAGGGAAATAGATGGTGACACCTTGCAAAATGTCCAAATTACAGAGGAGGAAGTGCTGGATGTCTTGAAACGCATAAAGGTGAATAAATCCCCAGTACCTGATCAGGTGTGCCCGAGAACTCTGTGGGAAGCTAGAGAAGTGGTTGCTAGGCCTCTTGCTGAGATATATGTATCATCGGTAGTCACTGGTGAGGTGCCAGAAGATTGGAGATTGGCAAACGTGGTGCCATTGTTTAAGAAGGATGGTAAGGTCAAACCAGGGAACTACAGACCAGGGAGCCTGATGTCGGTGGTGGGCAAGTTGTTGGAGGTAATCCTGAGAGACAGGCAAGGACTGTATTTGGAAAGGCAAGGACTGATTAGAGATAGTCAACATGGCTTTGTGCCTGGGAAATCATGTCTCACAAACTTGATTGAGTTTTTTGAGGAAGTAACAAAGAGGATTAATGAGGGCAGAGCAGTAGATTTGATCTATATGGATTTCAGAAAGGCGTTTGACAAAGTTCCTCGTGGGAGACTGATTAGCAAGGTTAAGTCTTGCAGAATACAGGGAGAACTAACCATTTGGATACAGAACTAGCTCAAAGGTAGAAGACAGAGGGTGGTGGTGGAGGGTTGTTTTTCAAACTGGAAGCCTGTGACCAGTGGAGTGCCACAAGACTCGGTGCTGGGTCCTCTACTTTTTGTCATTTACATAAATGATTTGGATGCGAGCATAAGAGGTACAGTTAATAAGTTTGCAGATGACACCAAACTTGGAGGTGTAGTGGACAGTGAAGAGGGTTATCTCCGATTACAACAGAATCATGACCAGATGGGCCAATGGGCAGAGAAGTGGCAGATGGAGTTTAATTCAGATAAATGCGAGGTGCTGCATTTTGGGAAAGCAAATCTTAGCAGGACTTATACACTTAATGGTAAGGTCCTAGGGAGTGTTGCTGAACAAAGAGACCTTGGAGTGCAGATTCATAGCTCCTTGAAAGTGGAGTCGCAGGTAGATAGGATGGTGAAGAAGGCGTTTGGTATGCCTTCCTTTATTGGTCAGAGTATTGAGTACAGGAGTTGGAAGGTCATGTTGTGGCTGTACAGGACATTGGTTAGGCCACTGTTGGAATATTGCATCCAATTCTGTTCTCCTTCATATTGGAAAGATATTGTGAAACTTGAAATTGTTCAGAAAAGATTTACAAGGATGTTGCCAGGATTGGAGGATTTTGAGTTACAGGGAGAGGCTGAACATGCTGAGGCTGTTTTCTTTGGAGCGTAGAAGATTGAAGGATGACCCTATAGATGTTTACAAAATTATGAGGGGCATGGATATGGTTAATAGGCAAAGTCTTTTCCCTGGGGCCAGGGAGTCCAGAACTAGTGGGCATAAGTTTAGGGTGAGAGGGGAAAGGTATAAAAGAGACCCAAGGGGCAACTTTTTCACACAGAGGGTGGTACGTGTATGGAATGAGCTGTCAGAGGAAGTGGTGGAAGCTGGTACAATTGCAACATTTAAGAGACATTTGGACGGGTATATGAATAAGAAGGGTTTGGAGGGATATGGGCCCGGTGTTGGCAGATGTGACTAGATTGGGTTGGGATATCTGGTTGGCATGGACGTGTTGGACCGATGGGTCTGTTTCCTTGCTGTAATCTCTATGACTCTATGACAAGATGAGGACTGTTATGGACCATTGCAGGAATCCGTTTGTCCTTAACACAGTTAAAGCATGGAGAATGATGCAATTTCCAAAAAACTTCCCTTTTCACTCCCATAGTAGAAATGTTAGGATTCCAGCTGGGATCGATGGATTCTGACTTTAGGCACTGGGAATCGAGAGGAGTCTCCTGTTTGGGGGAATCTATTTGATGGGGAGGTCATGATGTCTTCCGAGCAGTTGAGCCAGAAATATGAACTATCCAGGAAGGACCTCTTTCATTAATTTCAGGTTAGGGACGTTATACCTAAAAAGACTACATTAATGGTTAATCCCTATAAGTCGGAAGTGGAGAGGAGAGTACTTTGGTCCACGAGTACTCTCCTGGTCAGCACCTTCTATCATTTATTAGGAGGTAGTGTTTCAAAGGACATTGAGTGGCTGTGCAGAATCCGGACTCAGGAACTGGGATTGGAGATCTCGTCAGAGGTGTGGGAGGATATTTGGGAGAATGTAAGGAAGATTTTGATTTGCAATAGGATGCAACCTATGCGACTAAGGATACTCCACAGGGCTCATTTGGCACTAGAGCGGCTTGCAAAATTTAAGACAGGAGTGTCCCCAATGTGCCCCAAATGTAAAATAGATATTGTTACTCTTACTCATTGTTTGTGGTCATTCCACAAGCTTCGTAGGTAGTGGGGCACTATAGTGAGTGTTTTGGAAGGGGTCTTGGAAACTGAGGTCAAGGTAGATCCAGCGTCCCTTCTTTTAGTTATGGAGCACATCCCCCCTGGACTTCCTTAAAAGTATGCGAGGTAAAAACAATGGCTGCAGATGCTGGAAACCAGATTCTGAATTAATGGTGCTGGAAGAGCACAGCAGTTCAGGCACCATCCAAAGTGCAGCGAAATTGACGTTTCGGGCACAAACCCTTTATCAGGAATGAAGGCAGTGAGCCTGAAGCATGGAGAGATAAGCTAGAGGAGGGTGGGGGTGGGGAGAAATTAGCATAGAGTAGGGTGAGGTGGGTGAAGGGGAAATGAGGAAAATGTTGAAGTCCACATTGATGCCCTGGGGTTGAAGTGTTCCGAGGCAGAAGATGAGGCGTTCTTCTTCCAGGCATCTGGTGGTGAGGGAGCGGCGGTGAAGGAGGCCCAGGACCTCCATGTCCTCGGCAGAGTGGGCCCCTTCCCCCACCTCACCCTAGTTCCAAACTTCCAGCTCAGCAGTGTCCCCATGACTTGTCCGAACTTGTCCTACCTGCCTAGCTCCTTTTCCACCTATTCACTCCACTTTCTCCTCCCTGACCTATCACCTTCATCCCCTCCCCCACTCACCCATTGTACTCTATGCTACTTTCTCCCCACCCCCACCCTCCTCCAGCTTGTCTCTCCACACTTCAGGCTCACTGCCTTTATTCCTGATGAAGGGCTTTTACCCGAAACGTTGATTTCGCTGCACTTTGGATGCTTCCTTAAAAGTATGATGTACCAGAAAAATGGAACTCTTTTATCGGATGTGGCAGCCCTTTTTGAACAATATACATACAGACTTACTGTCTGTAAAAAATTTGAAAGCTTTTTCTCAGTAAAAATATTTACAAAAAAAATTTTAAAAATTCTCTAAATGGGGAAAATTCAGCTAGTGTATCATATTAATTTGTTATTGAGAAACCATAGGGAGGGAAGACAGCATTGAAGTGTGTTTACAGTGGCAAAAGAAATAGAAAAAAGAAGAATTTGAAAATGAATTGAAATCAAAATGTTGACCTCCAGTAATTAGTTTGGATAATATTGAGGTGCTTAAAAAGCTAGATGGAATATTATGTTATTATCTCCATAAAAATATCAAATTTACTTCAAAAAGCAATCATAGACTAATAAGTTGATATGTGTCAATAGATCATGAAAAATGTCATTTAAAAGCATGATATTAATGAAGAGGTTGTGTTAGCCATACAACATCATCGGTACCATCTCAATCCAGAGAGATTAATACAGGTGAGGAGCAAAGATAAATTCAAGATGGACAATGGTATTATTGAACTGATTGACAGTAGCCAGAGAGTGAGAGCTCACTTATCATGATGGTGTCGAAACTATGTGGATCTCAGAGACTATATTGAATATTACAAAGTCAATGCAATATTAAAAGTAAATTCATATCTGATTCCACAATTGGAAGAGTGCATTGAGAGATTGGACAAGCAAGATGAAAAAAGGTGCTAGCCTTTCATTGAAGCAAGTTTGAAAATGTTTAACATTTGGGAGATGTGGGGTGCTAGAAATCAAATCCTCTGATTTTTCTGCAAATTCAAAAGCTGTTGAGTTAAACTCCAACTTCTTTTACAAAGTATTTTCTGCAAGTAGCAACAACTCCGTGGATTTTCTATCCTAGCATTCGAAAGGTAATGCCTATCTCAGTAATTTCAAAAGGATGCTTATAATGAAATGATATAATAAAAAGTTACATTTGAGCCATCAAGCTTGTGCTCTTTGAAGAAGCTACTCAGTTAAGTATACACCTCTGCTCTTTCCTCACAGCCTATCCACATTTTTCCCTTCAAATATTTACCCAATACTCTTCTGAATATCATGATTGAACTTGCTTATATAATCCTTTGAGGCTTTGCTATTCAAATCACAATAACACTTCACATAAAGTTCTTCAAGTGGTTCTACCTAAAACTGTGTTTATTAGATTTCATTCTGCCAATTGAAACACTTTGCCTTCATCTGCTGCATCAAAACCTTTAAGATTTGAAATACCTCTATTAAACCTTCACCTGTTCTTCTTCACCCCGAGGAGAAGGTGCTCATCTTCCCCAGTTTATCTACATAAAAGTCCCTCAAACCTGGTACTATTGTAATTAATCTCGATAGGAAGCCTTGACAATCTTCCTGAAACGTGGTGCCAGAGTGAAACACAATGGGCCAGAATTTACAAGTAATTGGAAATGGGGCTGAATGCAGGATTAAGGTGAAGTTGTTAAAATAGTGGTAAACTATGTCAAGATGGTTCCCAATGCATTCTTATTGTAGGGGATCTTTTCTAAGGCCCGTTGAGGAACAAAATAAGCTATACACATCATGAAAGGAGGCAAGCAATTAAATGGATTAAGTCCCCAATTAGGTATGAATTTGCAGGCTTGCTTGTATTTTACTGCCAGAGGACAGAAGCAGGGGTCCCAAGCTGCAATGACAGGGTAATGAATCGAAAGGTTTTTCTCCATTTTAGGCACCTTAACAATTTAGATTTTCCTCAGTTTATAATAACATTAATACCTCAGAAAGTGTCTCCACGATGGGCCTTTGCAGTCCCCAAGTTGCTTCAGCAGTGTCCATCTCTCTCAGCAGGGCTGCCGAGGCTCCAGAGCTGGTAGCTGTCTGATTGAACCCACTGTATCTAACACAAACCCGTGACAGTACTTCAGAAGTGGATACCGTTCAAGTAAGTCTGGGCTTGTAAGCCCTACTCAGTTCTGAGATTGGGATCTGGAAGACCAGGAAAAGATCCAGCCTAAAAGTTCCATCTGAGATATACCAGATTTTTAAAAAGTTTGCTATTATTTTGTGCATTATTTCTCAATTTATTTATTTCTCAATATACCATGCACTTTTTAGTGTCTTTATCACATTTGAATATTTGTGTATGTACACTCCAAATCTCTCTCTTCCAGAATCACCTTGAAAACTACATTATTTAGTTCAGAGTACCTTTCCCATAGATGTATTATGTCAGACAGCTAATAAATATAAAACCTATTGAAGGGTATGTCCTTAAAAGCTGCTTGGATGTTTTTATGGATCTCAGTGATGTTTTGCTTGTGAGACTTGGGTGTTACTGGCTGACCAGCATTTATTGCCCATCCCTAGTTGCCCTTGAGAAGGTATTGGTGAGCTGTCTTCTTGAACCATCGGAATCCACTTTCTGTAGTTAGTTCCATGATGCCCCATGGTGGGTAATTCCAGGATTTTGACCCAGCAACAGTGACGGAATGACAATATGGTGAGTGGCTTTGAGGGGAACTTGGAGGTGATGGTGTTCCAATGCATTTACTGCCCTTGTCTTTCTAGATGGAAGTGATCACTGTCTGTCTAAAGATCTTTGAGTTTCTGAATTTTATCATGGATGGAAGGTCATTGATGAAACAGCTGAAAATATTGGGCATGGGATACTTACCTGACGAACTCCTGCAGAGATGTTCTGGAGCTGAGATGACTAACCTCCAATAACCACAACTATCTTCCTATGTCCCAGGTATGACTCCAAACAGCAGAGAGTTGCAAACATGAAATACTGTAATGGAAGTAATAACCAATAGCACATTCAAACGATGCCTTTCCACCTATAATCTGTACATCAATTCTATGTTTGGATTTTATCACAGCACAGAATCTGATAAGTTAATTGTTGTTTTAAGTCTGTCCAATAGAAAGGCTGCAGTAGTGAGTACAGTGGGTTCTTTCTTGATTATATGTTTTTGGAGATAAATCTCTTGATTAAACTTAAAATATAAGCCATAGCTATTAATTTAACCTGGTGCAGTGTTTTGTAGAGGAATAAGACAGTGTTATTTTCTGGGTCTGTAGATTATGAAGGAGCAAAAATGGCCTTTGCAGTGATATGTACTTCTTGTCAGATGTGGGAGTTTAAAGAGAGTTTAAGGGTTACTGCGGATTATATCTGCCATAAATGCTGTTGGATGCGAATCTTGTCAGATTTAATGGATCGGTTTGAGAGACAATTAGAAGCAACGACGAATTTGCAACAGCAACAGTATGTGATGGATGGCAGTTATAGGAAGAGGGGAAAGTCTCAGATATAGTCACATAGATGGGTTAACTCTAGGAAGGATAAGAGAGATAGGCACTTAGGGCAGGAGTCTTTTGTGGATATACACATTTCAAACACGTATGCTGTTTTGGAAAATGTAGGGGATGATAGATTCTCAGGGGAACATAGCATGAAGAGCCAAGTTACTGGTATTGAGACTAGCTCTAATGCAAGGAGGAGTACGTCAACTTCCAAGAGATCAATTGTGTTAGGGGATTCTGTAGTCCGAGGTACAGACAGACATTTCTGTGGCCAGCAGAGAAAAATCAGAATGATGCATTGTCTCCCTGGTGTCAGGATCAAGGATGTCTCAGAGAGGGTGCAGAATGTTCTCACGGGGGAGAGGAGCCAGCAAGAGGTCATTGTTCATATTGAGACCAATGATATAGGAAGGGAAAACGTTGAGATTCTGAAGGGAGATTACAGAGAGTTAGGCAGAAATTTAAAAAGGAGGTCCTCAAGGTAGTAATATCTGGATTACTCCCAGGGCTACGAGCTAGTGAGGGCAGGAATAGGAGGATAGAGTAGATGAATGCATGGCTGAGGAGCTGTGTATGGGAGAATGATTCACATTTTTGGATCATTGGAATTTCTTTTCGGATAGAAGTGACCTGAACAAGAAGGAGGGTTTGCACCTAAATTGGAAGGGGACTAATATACTGGCTGGGAAATTTGCTAGAACTACTTGGGAGGATTTAAACTATTAAGATGGGGCGGTGGTGGTGGTGGTGGGGGGAGCTCCCAGGGAGATAATGAGGAAAGAGATCAATCTTAGACTGGTTCAGTTGAGAACAGAAGTGAGTCAAACAGTCAGGGCAGGCAGAGACAAGGTACTAATAAATTAAACTGCATTTATTTCAATGTAAGCGGCCTAACACGGAAGGCAGATGAACTCAGGGCATGGTTCGGAACATGGGACTGAGATATCATAGCAATTACAGAAAATTGGCTCAGGGATGGGCAGGACTAGCAAATTAATGTTCCAGGATACAAATGCTACAGGAAGGATAGAAAGGGAGACAGGAGAGGAGGGGGAGTGGCATTTTTGATAAGGGATAGCATTACAGCTGTGCTTAGGGAGGATATTCCTGGAAATACATCCAGGGAAGTTATTTGGGTGGAACTGAGAAATAAGAAAGGGATGATCATCTTATTGGGATTGTATTATAGACCCCCTAATAGTCAGAGGGAAATTGAGAAACAAAAGGAGATCTCAGCTATCTGTAAGAATAACAGGGTAGTTATGGTAGAGGATTTTAACTGTCCAAACATTGACTGGGACTGCCATAGTGTTAAAGGTTTAGATGGAGAGGAATTTGTTAGATGTGTGCAAGACAAATTTTCTGATTCAGTATGTGGATGTACCTACTAGAGAAGGTGCAAAACTTGACCTAAGGCAGGGCAGGTGACTGAGGTGTCAGTGGGGGAGCACTTTGGGGCCAGCAACCATAATTCTATTAGATTTAAAATTGTGATGGAAAAGGATAGCCCAGATCTAAAAGTTGAAGTTCCAAATTGGAGAAAGGCCAATTTTGATGGTATTAGGCAAGAACTTTTGAAAGCTGAGTGGAGGCAGATGTTTGCAGTAAAGGGACGGCTGGAAAATGGGAAGCCTTCAGAAATGAGATAACAAGAATCCAGAGAAAATATATTCCTGTTAGGGTGAAAGGAAAGGCTGGTAGGTATAGGGAATGCAGGATGACTAAAGAAATTGAGGGTTTGGTTAAGAAAAAAAAAGGAAGCGTATGTCAGGTATAGACAGGATAGACTGAGTGAATCCTTAGAAGAGTATAAAAGAAGTAGGGAGTATACTTAAGAGGGAAATCAGGAGGGCAAAAAGGGGACATGAGATAGCTTTGGCACATCCAAAGGGTTTTTACAAATATATTACGGACAAAAGGATAACTAGGGAGAGAATAGGGCCCCTCAAAGATCAGCAAGGCTGCCTTTGTGTGGAGCTGCAGAAAATGGGGGAGATACTAAATGAATATTTTGCATCAGTATTTACTGTGAAAAAGGATATGGAAGATATAGACAGTAGGGAAATAGATGGTGACATCTTGCAAAATGTCCATATTACAGAGAAGGAAGTGCTGGATGTCTTGAAATGGTTAAAGGTGGATAAATCCCCAGGACCTGATGAAATGTACCCTCGAACTCTGTCGGAAGCTAGAGAAGTGATTGTTGGGCCTCTTGCTGAGATATTTGTATAATTAATAGTCACAGGTGAGGTGCCAGAAGACTGGAGGTTGGCAAATGTGGTGCCATTGTTTAAGAAGGGCGATAAAGACAAACCAAGGAACTATAGACTGGTGAGCCTGAACTTGGTGATGGGCACGTTGTTGGAGGAAATCTTGAGGGACAGGGTGTGTATGTATTTGGAAAGGCAAAGATTGATTAGGGATATTCAATATGGCTTTGTGCGTGGGAAGTCATGTCTCACAAACTTGATTGAGTTTTTTGAGGAAGTAACAGAGGATTGATGAGGGCAGAGCAGTAGATGTGACCTATATGGACTTCAGTAAGGCGTTCAACAAGGTTCCCCATGTGAGACTCATTCGCAAGGTTATATCTAATGGAATACAGGGGGAACTAGCCATTTGGGTACAGAACTGGCTCAAAGGTAGAAGACAGAGTGTGGTGGTGGAGGCTTGTTTTTCAGACTGGAGGCCTGTGACCAGTGGAGTGTCACAAGGATTGGTGCTGAGACCTCTACTTTTTGTCATTTACATAAATGATTTGGATGCGAGCATAAGAGGTACAGTTAGTAAGTTTGCAGATGACACCAAACTTGGAGGTGTAGTGGACAGCGAAGAGGGTTACTTCAGATTACAACAGAATCATGACCAGATGGGCCAATGGGCTGAGAAGTGGCAGATGGAGTTTAATTCAGATAAATGCGAGGTGCTGCATTTTGGGAAAGCAAATCTTAGCAGGACTTATACACTTAATGGTAAGGTCCTAGGGAGTGTTGCTGAACAAAGAGACCTTGGACTGCAGGTTCATTGCTCCTTAAAAGTGGAATCGCAGGTAGATAAGATAGTGAAGAAGGCATTTGGTGTGCTTTCCTTTATTGGTCAGAGTATTGAGTACAGGAGTTGGGAGGTCATGTTGCGGCTGTACAGGACATTGTTAAGATCACTGTTGGAATATTGCATGCAATTCTGGTCTCCTTCCAATCAGAAAGGTGTTGTGAAACTTGAAATGGTTCAGAAAAGATTTACAAGGATGTTGCCACAGTTGGAGGATTTGAGCTATAGGCAGAGGCTGAACAGGCTGGGGCTGTTTTCCCTGGAGCGGAGGCTGAGGGGTGACCTTATAGAGGTTTACAAACTTATGAGGGGTATGGATAGGATAAATAGGCAAAGTCATTTCCTATGGCAACGTTTTCACGCAGAGGGTGGGTACATATATGGAATGAGCTGCCAGAGGAAATGGTGGAGACTGATACAATTGCAACATTTAAGAAGCATTTGGAGGGGTATGTGAATAGGAAGGGTTTGGAGGGGTATGGGCCGGGTGCTGGCAGGTGGGACTAGATTGGGTTGGGATATCTGGTCGGCCTGGATGGGTTGGACCGAAGGGTCTGTTTCCATGCTGTATATCACTGTGACTCTATGACTCTATTTAACTCCCACCCTTACCACAGCCTTGTCCCAGACATCAATGAAAACTGAATATTACTTTTGACTTGAGACAGCCTTCAGCATGAAAATCAGACAATATATTCTAACAGAACTGTTGTCCTTCAGCATCAAAAAGAATATACTGCTGTGACTGGAGTTTTTTGGAGGCCGGATACATAGCAAGAGTTTCACAAGGAAGTGTTCACAGTACAATATCTTATCTGATTTATCAATAACCTACACTCCACGATACGATGATGGCTGAAGCTATTTGCTAATGATTATGTAGCATGCATCTCCATTCATAATTCCATGATGAAGTAGCCCATGCAAGCCTAAAGTAGGATCTTGAGAATAATTCAGCCACACAGTGACATGTTATGTCCACTTCAAACAGAAGAAGTCTAATTATCTCCTGTTGGCATTCAATATCAGCACTATCAAAATTTTGGGAGTGATCCTTGACTGAAATCAAATCGGTGTTAGCTACATCAGCATCATGGGTGAAAAAACTGTGCATGTTCTGCGATACATAGTTTACTTTATACCTTCAGAAAGACTCCCACCCTTTGTGCCCCCATCTTCAAAGTTGAAGTATGGCTGAATAATCAACTAATTGCTTTAGGTGCAACATTTAAAGCCTTACATCATTCTTGATAGAACAATTGCTTATTTGATTGAATTTGTTGATTCTAATCCCATTTTCCAGCACTTGACCACAGCCTTGTATGCTATGGCCTTTGAAATGCTCACCTAAATACTTCGTAAATGTCTTGAGGGTTCCTGCATCTATCGTACATTTAGGCAATGAACGCCAGACACACTCGGTCCTCTTGAAAATATTTTACATCAAATCCCCATAAACCTTGAGCTCCTTTCTTTGAAACTATGCTCCCTGATTATTGACCTTTATTCTACTAAAGGGAGAAGGTTCTCTCTACTTACTCTATCTATGCCTCATAATTTTGTACACCTCGATTAGGAACCCCTGTTCTCAGGAAGACAACTCCAGCCAACCTGTTCATAGAGATAGGTTCCAAAAAATATATATGGAAGAGGATTTATTTGTGATGGTTTCTTAGTATGTTTTTGTTTTTGCCATTGTTTTAAAATTCTGTACTATTCACCTGCCATTTTTTATAGTTGAATGCACTCCTGTCCTTGATTGTCACACAGCAGTGCATGTGCACTGAGTGTCCATCTGTCTGCTTGCAGGCCATTTCTGTACTGCCAAGCTCTCTATTTCCCTCTCAATTTCTTTACCATACTTATTATGTCCAATCTTATTTTCAGTAGCTGTTTTTCTTTCTATCCAGAGGTCAATTCCATTGTCCTTCAGTACGCTCAATTAATTCTGTCACTACTGCTAACCTCATTTGTAAATCAGAGGCAGCATTTAATTGATGATTCTTTTGTCCATATTTCTTAACAGTTCTGCTATTTCCAACTGAAATAGGGTTATGGAATTCCAAAGTTTTACAACCTTTAAGTAAATAAATTGTTATCTCAGTCCTAGATAACTTATTTTGTGACAGCAGGTATGTAAGCAGTGCAGAGGGCATGCAAGGTTAGCGTTGTCATGGCATTGGGGTGGATGAGGGTGAGTGAGGGAAGATGTTGCAAGCAGTACAGAGAGTGGTAGTTCATTATCTTTTGTGAGCAGAGTAGCAGAGATACAACGAGTGTGAGGTATCACAGAGATGATGGCACTTATATTGGCAGATTGCTGAATGACATTGACTTTCTTCCTCAATTGCTGTGCATTTCTTCAGCTGATACTCCTTTAACCCAAGTAGTAACCTCAGACCAGCTGACGTAGTCTGGTGTTGTGTCCTCCACTGTTGGTCCTGGGGGAAGAGGAAGTCCTGTACACCACTATGTTCAGCAAGATCTCTAGGGCCCTGCCCATGAGGTGGGATGCAAATTTCCCCTCTCTGCTATGTCTGGGGAAAATATCAGTGACCACATAGGGCAGCTCCAGAGTGAGAGCATGAATCTGGGTGAACAACAGGTTTTTAAAGATGGCACAAGGGATGCCACTGATTTCCAGGGTATCCACTGAAATAGCGAGTTGTTCTGGGAAAAACTGGTGAGATGAGGCTAGAACTGGACATCAGATGTTATAGGGCTGAGGTAAGTAATTAATGGGCCAAGTTTGTTAAGTAACAGTAAGAACACTCATTAGGTCCCACTCCAATAATCCCTCGAAAAGCTTCCACAATGCAGGCTTAGCCAAAACAAAATCACAAAATTCAGACTCACATCTAGAATATTGTGTGCTGATTTCATTGCCTTATTTAAGGAAAGATATAAATGCATTTGAGGCAGTTCAAAGGAGATACACAAGATTGATAACTGGACCAAATGGGTTGGATTATAATGATGGGTTGGACGAGTAAGGGGTGTCTTGATCCAAGTGAATAAGAACCTGAATTATCTTAAGGTGGAATGTGGAAAGGATATTACAGCCCTGTTTCAAACTGAAAAGTCACATTTTCAAAACAGAGGTGAGGAATTATTTTGTCTCTGATGGGTCGCACGACTTTGTAACTTTATCTCAGAAGACAATGGAGACAGGGTCATTAGAAGGGTTCTGAAACATTAACTTTGATTTCTCTCCACAGATGCTGCCAGACCTGCTGAGGTTTTCTAGCTATTTCTATTTTTGTCATTGAACATTTTTGAGACGGACATGGATAGATTCTTGTTAGGCAGAGGAATTGAGGGTTACTGGGGTGGAGAGGAGATGGGAATGTGAATTCAAAGTAGAAACAGATCATCGTCGATCTTACTGAATGGCGAAGCAGGATCAAAAGACTGCATGGTCTATTTTTGATCTATTCGATATGTCGTGTGTAACAGTTCTTAACAGATTTAACTAAAACATGACTTTTATTTCATTAAGCAATGTTGGCTCTGCCAAATCATTTTATGATTTTCTAAATGCTCTGATACCATGATCTTTGCTTTAATTTATGCTTTCAGCCAATACCACTACTTGCATATAGAGTGTCTCAGGCTGTGGATATCAATGTATAATCTGTAGTTGAGGCTTCTTGATGCCTGGAGGAAGAATGCCTCATCTTCGGCCTCAGGACCCTCCAAACCCATAGCATCAATGTGGATTTCACCAGTTTCCTCATTTCCCCTCCGCCCACCTTATCACAGATCCAGCCTTCCAACTTGGCACGACCCTTGCGACTTGTCCATCTTCCTTCTCACCTATCTGCTCCACCTTCTCTCTGAAGAATCACCATTACTCCCACCTCCATATATCTATTGCACTTTCAGCTACCTTTCCCCCAGCCCCACTCCCTCCCGTTTATCTCACCACCCCCTCAGCTCTCAGCCTCATTCCTGATGAAGAGCTTTCGCCTGAAACGTCAACTCTCCTGCTCCTCAGATGCTGTCTGACCTGCTGTGCTTTTCCAGCACCACATTCTCGACTTTTGCTCCTTACCTCTAAGCAAGGATCTTCAACTACTTATGCACAGTAACATTCCTTTATTTAATTTGTACATAATAACTTGTCATAGCTTTCATCCAATAATACAGGCCTCTCTTTTCAGTTGCCTTTTATCTTCTTTATATTAGAGTCATGTGACCACTTACAGCATCATTATTTACGCGAATCTCACATCTCCCCCAAGTTTCTCTCAACTTCGTTTACTTTTACTTGCACACAGTCTCTAATAATTAATGCCATTATTAACAACATTATTACCTTTATCACTATGGAAATCATTACCACTATCTTCACCACTAACCACAATCCACAAAGTCTGAATCTCCAAAATTGATATGATGTGCTATTCAGGCTAGACGTCCTGATATGATTCACTTCAATTCAACACAGGGATGATGGTGTTGGATTATGTCTGTAATAGTTGTACCACTCCGTACACTATCTGATGCAGTATAAGCGTGGCTGTTCCGTAACTTGTAATATTCATACTTGGTCTCGTTTCTTGGTTCAAGTAAGACTAGTGCCTGGCTATTCACCAGAGTGTCCTTCAACCATTGGAGGGATACCACATGTATGATATCATAAATCCTTTCTGTCAGAACATAATGTTGGCATCCAGTATTGTGAAAAATCTGCTTGTTGCCAATCTTGCTACACTATCATTGCCAGACAAACTGGGTTGATTTCCCTTCTAACTTCTTTAAGTCAGTGAAATCCACACATAATTTTAGTTCTTCATTACTTTGGGAATAGTTCCTTGACTCGAGTGCCAATCAAACCCCTCTTCCAATCATGTGTTTAACTGAAATTCTAATATTACACTTCACCTCAAAGGGTGAAGAATTTTCCTACAGTATGCATGCAAGATGGGTTTAGCAATTTGCTTGCATACTCTAGGAAAATTCTTCACTGTTTCCTGATGAAGGGCTTATGCCCAAAACATCAATTCTCCTATTCCTCGGATGCTGCCTGAACTGCTGTGCTTTTCCAGCACCACACTCTCAACTCCCTCTTTAGCAACTTCTTGCAAAGTAAATGTTTGAGCAACTTTAGAAATTTTTGCTGAAATTCTTCCCCATTTTCTGAGTTCATTCATTTGTATGTATTCATTCTAAGAGACCTAGAGGAATACATGGATTTCTCCTCAACAATGACATGTTTTGATTGCTCACTATCTGCAATGTTGCATTGATATTTCATTCTTTTTGTTGATTTGCTCACACAACTAAAGATCTGCACCTCCTCGACACTGGAGTTTTATGTTTGTTGGTCTGATTCTCACAGACTTCAACCATGGTAAGCTGGATTAAGCAAAAGACAGAATAACAAACAAAAAGAACTGCAGATGCTGTAAATCAGAAACAAAAACAGAAATTTCTTGAAAAGTCTTTGATTATTGAGAAGAAAATCATCTTAATAAGGACTGAGAAGAAACATTAAGATTTGAGTAACTAGCAGCATTGTAATATTGAATAATGCTAAAGCAAACTGCAAAGTCAATGATCCAATCATGGTCTGGCAGCATCTGTGTGAAAAAACCAGAGTTAATGTTTCAAGTCATCAAATGACAAAGTCACTCAAAACATTAACTCTGCTTTCTTCACAGAGATGTTGTTTTATGAACTGATCATGGTGTCAAGTTAAAACTATTTTCTTTTTGTTGTGTATGTCAATATGAGAGAGAGAGGGCCCATGCTTCACATTGTATTTTTTATTATATTCTGGGGGTTAGCAGATAATGAGCTTGTTCTTTCTTTAACTCAAGAGAACTTTGCAATTGGTTCCTTATTGTTTATGGTGAAAGTTGTTCAATACATTTTAAGTTGAAGAAGGGTATAGCCTCGTGCTAAAAAATGAATTGGTTGTAATCAGCTGAGGATGTTGAAGTAGAGGGGAGTGATCCCTTCTTAACATGTCGTAACAATGTTGAAAAGGTAGGTAATTAATCACAGCTGCAGTATGATATTTTCATATGAAATCCCAACAGTGTGAAAGGAGGCCATTCAGCCCATCAAGTCCACTCCAACCCTCCAAAGAGCATTGCACCCAAACCACCCCTCGCTATAATCCTGCACTGCTCATGGCTAATCCACCTAGCCTGCACATCCCTGGACACTATGGGCAATTTAGCACAACCAATCCACTAGCCTGCACAACTTTGGGAAGAAATTGGAGCACCTGGAGGAAATCCATGCAGACATGGGGAGAATGTGCAAATTCCACACAGACTGTCGCCTGAGGCTGGAATTGGACCCAGGTCCCTGGCATTGAGGATGCAGAGCTAATCACTGAGCCACCGTGCCACCCATGCTTGCTTACTGTTGCCCACATGACTGTTACAAAATGACATCAGATTTTGAATACTGATACACACAGTCTATACAGTAGGCACTTTAATCTTATCCAAATCAGATTCATTTCTGAGGAGGGAAGTTTTTTATATTGCTGCTGTGAACCTTAAGCCTGACAGCCAAAGTTCGGCCAGGACCCAGTTATATCAGTTACAAGCAGAAACTTCATTGTTATTCTCTCCACTAAGAATATTTTCCACATTTTTGGTTTTAAATTTCATTTTCTACTGTGGGACGGGGTGAGGGATCAGGCTGCAAGTCTACCTCAGACAAAATAGGGTTTCAACCCCACACTCTTGACTGAACTGCCTGCGAGCCAACTGAGCTGTTTTTCTCTTCCCACCATCCTTAATACCTACTCCCATACCATAAATAAGCAGTGATTTTAAAAACTTAAGTTTACACACTATTACTATTAACATCTGCTAAGTAGGTTTAGTCTTGTAACTCTCCTGCTACCCTGGTTCATCTTAGACACCTTCCAGAACTATTTGCAAGCTGACTCTAACTGGAGAGGAATGATCTTCCAAAAGACTGTCCAGTGCAGTTTGCTGAGTTTAAGCAGATATCATTCAAAATCAATTTATGGAAAACTTCAGATTGACACTTTCAGACGTGATGCCCATTTTGTACTGGTTTCCAGTGCTAAGCAAACTTCTCAGCTGATACATCATTTCTTTCTTTTCCTCTGACATTCAAGTGATTTAATCTTTTCTACAAGTTTCATGTAAGAGTCGGTTTCATTTTCTTGGCTGTAGTTTGCCAAGTTAGGATTGGGTTCTTTTGTTCCTATGTCTGTTAGTGAAATTTCTTCACTGTGAAATTGCATTTTCTAAAATGCCCTGAATCACTGTTGGAGTCTGACATTGTTTGTGGCATGTGTTCAGGATCCACAGTAAATTCCATCCATCTACTGCTCCACATGCATTATTTCATTCATCATATACTGAATATTGAGGCATTAACCAGCTTTTGGAACTGACAGACGTATACATTCATTTGACTGGTAATAAAATGAGAAGTATCCACCATGGAACCATGTTGTGCTAATACTCAGATGTGCATCATTCATACACACAGGGAAATAGCAGTCTACCTCAGAATCATGGTTACTTTAAATAAAGTTAAACTTACAGTATTAAAAATATACAGCATGGTTCAGTTTTTATTTTGAAAGAGCAGTCATCGTTGCATAACTTTTTAACCATGGAGATCTGATTTAAATATATTTTTGTTTACACAATTTGATTGTTTTATATCTTCCTGGAAAGGTGTGAAAATTAGCTAATGGAATGTTTCTTGGTTGCTGCATATTGAATGACTAACGTATGGTTTTTGCGGTGACCTCTGACTTGTTTCTTTGGAACTGGGCACTGCTACATTCATGTTCTTCAGCTAAGCAATCCCACTGAAAATCAGCAAAAAGTCAATTACTTGGTTTTTAAAAACAAGCAAGGCTGCAATCTAAAACGTGGAAGCTCTGCATGGGAAGCCAGGTCTCTAGAGCTGAAGTTAACAGGTCACTCTGTGACAAGTATATTAATAAATGGTAGCAGGTACTTCATTCTAATTAGTAGCAATCAAAAATCATTTAAACAGTCTGTTGTCATTTGTTAGCTGGAAAGGTCAATGGGGTTGCTGATGGGGCAGGATAAATCTGGCAGTTTAAGAAATTGTTACTTACACTTAATGAATACATTTCACGCACTGTGTACTGTTCTTCAAGAATGCCTACTGAAATTACATTGTCAGCAAAGAACAGTAGATTTCAATTGAATTTGAACCTTTTGATACTATACATCATTTGGATCCACATTTCTCCACAATTCACATCCCATTACAATAAACCTCATTTATATTAAATTCTGTTCGCTGGCAACATAATTTTTTTATCTGACCTTGAATAGGGTTATTTCTTTCAGGTTTAGTTACTAAATTATCAATTTATTTCAACAAATTCACTTATTTTATGAACATACAAACAAGAAACAAAAGTAGACCACTCAGCCCTTCAATCCTGCTCTGCCATTCAGTAATTTTATGGCTAATCTGATTTTGAATTCCCTCCCAAAGGGCATGTGGTCTACCTACAGGACATGGACTGCAAAGGTTTGAGAAGGAAACTCACCACCTTCTTAAGGGCGACTAGGGATGGGCAATATATGCTAGCCAGCCAGTAACATCCACATTTCCCATGTGAACAAAACGAACCTCAACTCTGCATTCCTGCAAATCCTCAACAATCTTTCATTTTCTTGGTAATTAAGAGTCTATCCACATCTGCCTTAAAACTATTTAAAGATCCTGCATTCGTTGCCTTTTGAGGTAGGAAATTCCAAGACTCTCAGCTCTTTTCATTAACCTACAACAAAAAGTGAACTAAAATAAACAGCTTTTACTTTTTTTTGTACTTATAGTTATGATCCTTTTGTTACAACACAGAGGTCGAACCCTCTGCTAATTAAAATTAAAAGACCCAGATAAGTTTGCCTCACCTTCTAATCTGTTAAAAATGAGAGTGGACAAGTGAAAGAACACCCTAGATTTCCAGTATTTAAAGAAAAAAACAACAAATTTATTTTCCAAAGTCTAACAATGAACACTATACAAAAAACATTAACAAACCCGAGCCCCCTTTTTCTTAAAGAGTCACTATTTGACCCCAACTCTACTAAAATGCTGCCTTATTTGCAATTGAATTTTAGCCATTTCCAAAGACTCAAATGGCCTTTCCAGAACATTCAAATGTTGAGCTATTTTGATAATAACCTTATTGCTTTCAGAGACACAGGCAACCCCAGTTGTAGCTTGTCTGCCAATTGTAGCAACTTTTCCTTACTCACCTTTTGTAAAACTTGCAGTCATTTCTTCCACCACCAGAAAACAGTTGGTAACTGAATGCGCCATTTCTCTCACTTATAATCTAGCCAACAACAAGCAATGAAAATTAAAGCAAAATTTTCTCACCTAAGTTTTATTTAAAAATCTAGGTTAGTATTCCCCAATACTAGGTTAGTATGTGTTTAACTATTGGGACCTTCCGTACCCCAAATCTGTCCAATCCATCCAAACCTGTCCAAATCTCAGATCTGATCCCCCAATCTGTTGTGATGCAAAGGTCAAACCCTTCTGCAAAATTAAAATTAACACCGTGGAAAAGCTCACCATGCCTAGTAATGTGTTAAAAATGTGAGTGATTGAAGGAAAACCCCTGATTTCCACTGTTTAAAAAAAAATTTAATTTGCTTAACTCGAACAGTGAACATGAAACAAAAACTATAAACAAACCTGAGCCCCCTTTTTCTTAACTAATCACTATCTGACTCCAATTCTGTCAAAATGCTGCTCCAATTACACAACTTATAAACATCAAGTTAACTTATTCTTTCAAAGTCCATACAGTATCTTATGTTGTCTTCCTTCCAGTCTTCCAAATCTGCTGCTTCCTTCCAGTCTTCCAAATCAGCTGCTTCCTTTAGTCCTTCCAAATCTGCTGCTTCCTTCCAATTCTGCTGTCTTCTCCCTGGGCCATCTTCTATGATTTTTTTTTACCTCAGGTGTCTTTGTATTGAATTCTTTGGTACCTTTAATAGATTATGCCTTCTGAGAGATTTCCTTGAGAGCATTGCAAACCCTTTCAGATAACATGTGCTCTCATGTTCAGAGTAGTTAGCTCTAACTAATTTTCAAAATGCCCTTCTTTTTTATATATCCCCAAGACTTGTATGATCTCACTGATCTGATGTTGTCAATACAATCAAATTTAAATTCAATTGGTCCTTGGTATTCTGGGCATAATTTAAATTAATTGGTTAAATTCAAATCCGATTGCCTTAACATCAAAACACAACCCCAAGCTGATGGTTACATATTTTTAATTCTCAGCACTCTCTGCATCTGTCAGCTAGTCACAGACACATGTGCAGTTAAAATCTCTCAGCTCAGATATGCACCCTCTCTCTTAAAGTGACCATACACACTCTTTCAACACTTTGGTATACAGAGTACTGCTGAAAAAGACAGAATTTGTTGAAGCTTTGCAACTTGCACTGATCAAACAATTAGAAAGAAATACCAGAGTAAGGAAAAAAATAACATTTATACTGTAAGAGTGCTGATTGGTTGGCATGTAAATGTGATTGGTTGAGACATTGCCATGTACAAATTAATCATGACCAATAGTTAACTGCCAAGCTTTATTTAAATTTTAAAAAGACATGTTGACTCTTAATTGTCAAGGAAATCTCCTAAGAAGTGAACCAGAGAATAGCTGTCACGTGTTATTCCAACTCACGTTGCTAAAGGCACATTTTGAAACAATAATATTTTCAGAGAGAAAAGTAACCAATAGTTGCACATCTTGTCAGACTGGAAATGTTTTTTCCAGTCATCATCTTTGTCAGCTAAAAACAGGAAGTCCCAGAAAACTGAGTCTCCAGTCTAGCTATAACAACAAAATTAACAGTGTGTATTCATTGCCTTTAAAGTAATACAGTATCTCAGGATATATTGATAATATATTCCCCTCTTGCAGGAGACATCATTGCAGTGAAAGGAACTCAGGTGCCTCTGATATACCCTTCTTTTTCTTCAACTGAGGATTCTCCTCCAACCATGGTAAATAAGGCCCTCAGCTGTGTCCAATACATTTCCCACACGTCTACCTTTATCTCTTCTCCTACTTCCCAAAACAAGGACAGGTTCACCTCATCTTCATTTTCCACCCACTAGTCTGCACATTTAAAGAATCATTCTCTCCATATTTACCATCTCCAGAAGATACTACCACGACACATAACATCCCCTTTCCTCAACAGCATTCTGAAAGGACTGTTCCCTCCATGGCTTTCTGGTCCAGCCCTCCGTCATCCGTCAAGGTAAATGAACTTGTGGCACAGATCGAAGTTGGCAGATAAGACATGGTGGACATCATGGAGACATAGCTGCAAGGGGATCAGGATTGGGAGCTGAATATTCAAAGATTTGCATTCCATTGAAAAGGTAGGCGGGTGGGCAGAGGGGGTGGGATTACCCTGAGTAAGAAATGAAATTAAATCATATTAATAGTAAGAAACAAAGTAGGGTCAGATGGTGTAGAATCTGTGTGGGTAGAATTGAGGAAATGCAAAGATAAAAAAATACATAATTGGAGTTATATACAGGAATACAAACAGCATTCAGGACCTGGTCGCAAGTTACACCAGGAGATAGAAAAGGTGTACAGGAAAGGCAAAGTTAGAGTGATTTCAATATGCAGGTGTACTGGGAAAATCAGATTGGTTGTGGTTTGCAAGAAAAGATCCTGGAATCCATCGTGAAGGATGAGATTTCTGAATAATTGGAAGTGTATGGTGAAATAGGGCAGAGTCAGCATAGTTTCATCAACAGTAGATCATACCTGACAAATTTGCAAGAATTATTTGAGAAAGTAATGAGCAGGTTAGATCAAGGAAAGCCAATGGATGTAGTCTACATGGATTTTAAGAAGACTTTTGATAAGGTGCTGAATAGCAGGCTATTGAGTAAGATGGTGTTAGAGGCAAGGTGCTAGCATGGATAGAAGTTTGCCTGTCTGGCAGAAAGCAGAGAGTGGGGATAAAAGTATCCTTCTCAGGGTGTCAGCCGGTGACAAGTGGTGTTCCACAAGGCTCAGTGTTGAGACCACAACTTTTACTAGATTTAGATGAAGGAACTGAGGACATTCTGGCAAAGTTTTCAGATGATACAAAGATAGTTAGAGTGACAGGTAGCATTGAGGAGGCAGGCAGGCTGTAGAAGGAATTGGACGGGTTAGGAGAGTGGGCAAAGAAGCAGCAGATGGAGTACAACATGGGAAAGCATGAGCTCATGCAACTTGCTAGGTAGAAGAGAGGCATCGACCATTTTCTAAATGGGGAGAAAGCAGAAGTCTGACGTGCAAAGATACTTGTGAGTTCTAGTCCAAGATTCTTTCAAGGTAAACTTACAGGTTGAGGAGAAAGTGAGGTCTGCAGATGCTGGAGATCAGAGCTGAAAATGTGTTGCTGGAAAAGCGCAGCAGGTCAGGCAGCATTCAAGGAACAGGATGAGTTACAGGTTGAGTCAGTAGTTAGGAAGGCAAATGCAATGAGGAGATTTATTTTGTGAAGACTTGAAAATAAAAGCAGGGATGTATGCCTGAGACTCTTGTCAGACCACATTTAAAGTACTGTGCACAGTTTTGGGTCCCACATCTCAGGAAAGATGTACTGGCCCTGGAACGTTTTCAGAGGACATTCATGAAACTGGTCCCAGGAATGAACAGCTTAACATATGAGGAATGTTTGAGGGGTTTATGTTTGATGGAGTTAAGAAGGATGAGGGGAGATCTAACTGAAACCTACAGAATACTGAATGGCCTCGACAGGGTAGTTGTTGGGAAGATGCTTCCATTGGTAGGAGAGACTAGGACCCAAGGGCATAGCCTTAGAGTAAAGGGAAAACCTTTTCGAACAGAAGCAAGGAGAAACTTCTTCACCCAGGGAATGGTGAATGTGTGGAATTTCACTGCCACAGAAGGTTGTGGAGGCCAGGTCATTGAGTATATTTAAGATGGAGATAGATAGGTTCTTGATTGTAAAGGGGAATCAAGGGTTACAAGGAGAAAGCAGGAGAATGGGCTTGAGGAACTTCTCAGCCATGATTGAATGGCGGAGCAAACTCGATGAGCTGAATGGTCTAATTTCTGCTCATACGTCTTATGGTCTCATGATTTTATTGTCAATCCTAATGCTCCCTCATTAGCATGAACGTCCATTGCATCTTCCCATGCATTTGCCTTTTACTTCTTTCCTATTCACTATCCTAAACATACCTTCCAGATGAAGCAGTGATTTAGGCATACTTCTTTCAACCTAGTCTACTGTATTCACTGCTCGCAAATATGATCTCTTTTACATTAAAAGTGATCCTCAAGTTTCCAGTTGCTTGCCATCTCAATAAATCACCTTGCTCCCAAGCCAATATTTCCATATCAGGCCTGCTGCTGTACTTCATTGAAGCTCAGTATACACTGGAGGAGCAGCAGCTCATCATATTTTTCAGTGTTTTACAGTCTTCAGGATTCAACATTGTAATTAACAACTTCACAGCATAAACACTTCCAATCAAATACCTCCCTTTGCAAGCCCTCGTGTCCCTGTTGTGTCTGTTAGCTTTGCTCTTAGCAAAGATGGCCATTTTCTGTTCAAAGTAAAAACTGTGGATGCTATACATCAGAAACAAAAATAGAAATTGCTGGAAAAGCTCAGCAGGTCTGGCAGCGTCTGTGAACAGAAGTCAGAGTTAACTGGATCAGTTCTGAGGAAGGGTCATTTGACCTGAAACTATGACTCTGATGACAGTCACAGTGACTGACATCCTATCTTTTGCTGGGTGCAAGATTTTCTGTGTAAATGACCTATGTTGGTTAAAAAAAGGCACAAAAGAGGTTCTTAAGTTTCAGAAGAATCATTGATGGTATACCTGTGGATGACAGCTTTTTGATGCATAGCAGGCAATGGCATAATTATAAATCAACGTAGCTGGGTTTGAAAATGACTGCTTCATGTATTTGCCTGTTAATATCCTAGCTTCCAGCAAATGTGAATATCAGGCTTTCATCCATCAAACTAGGACTGACTCTGCTCATCCTGGGCATTTCCCAGATATTTTCTATTCTCAGTTCGCATCTAGGGATAGTAGGGATCACAGTTTGTAGTGCACACAAGGGTCTAAGTCAACACTAGTCAAATCACCAAGTATACCTCCAGAGTCTCCATGTGGTCTTTAATTTGGCACTATCCCGACAGTCTATTTCTACCCATCCAATCCATGGGGAGACTCACCACATTTAGCTTCCAACTGTCATCCCTGTTTCCAAATTCCAGCATTACTCTTTACTGATGCTCATACTGTTACTCTATGCTACCCACTGTGGAGAACATAGCAGTGATCAAAGCCTCTGATGCAGTTCCATGAGTTTTCCTTACGACCTTCTTTCTCCCCACCTCTGAAAATGACTGTTGTCCCTCCCCAGCCTTGACTCTCCCACACATTTTGTCAGTGCTGTCTCCACTGTACCTAAATAACCTCTTGCACAGTCCTGAACAATCAATCACCTAACCCCAGGACCGAATTTTCCCCAGAGTTCTGACTGAATTCAATGAGCAGGCCCTGACCATTGTATTAGCAGTGCCCTATATAGATCGTGTCCTGAGGTACTGTATGGTATTGTGCACCGTGGTAACTCATTGCATTAAATTCCCAAACCAAGTAAAAGATTTTAGTTTTTGAATAATCCCACCTTTATTATGAGATGGGTGGGAGGCATGACTTTTGATGACCCAGGCCCTCAGTAACAAATCTCATATTCCTTACAATAAAAAATGTTCAGCTTTGTCAGCTGCCCTCTAATTAAACATTTTGTTTGTCTTCCGCAGTGCACAATGCTAACTTGTATCTGAAAAAAAAATTTAGCCACAATCATTTAGCCTCATCTGCTCATAAAATATTTTGTAATATATGTTCTACAATCATCAAGAACATGCTTATATCTTTATGGTCTTGCTTTGTTTGATCTGTAACCGGCAACTATATTTTTCATGTAATGATGCAACAAATTATAAAGTTTCTTTAACAAGAGATTAAAATTTCGTTGTCATCATACTTTCAATCTTTGCATTGTGGGACTTAGAATAATTTTAATCATCATTGTATCATGTGTATAAATGAGATATCATTTTAGAAATTTAGTTGGCCTGTGCATTAGAGCGACAGTGAATTTCATTTGGATTCATATGGCAAACAGGGATGATTTGGGGTTTACATACGCATATTCTACTCAGGTTCAGTTACTCAATTAATTCCTGTAAATAGACCTCATATTCACTTTAACTCCTCAATATCTAGGTAAATATAGCAAAAGCTAGACATCAAATTGACAATAGTTGTCAGTGTAATCTAGAGTAAACCAAAGTTTAGGCAGTAAACTAGCAGCAGATTTAACACAGTCAAATGAATCATATTCAGCACAGCATGTTTATAGTAGTTTACTGTTTGTTATTTTTCTTAATGTATCAAAACCATTCAGTGGGAATCAGTATATTGAACTAACCTTGCTGTCACAATTCCACCTTCATCAAGAGATGACTGGAAGTCATGACCTTTTGGCAACCCAGGCACTAAGTGATATGGAGAAAGGCTTGCTGCTGAAAGAGGTCGGTCCAGGATAGAAATGGAGGTAGGCTAATTCCGTAGCATTAAGGTTTAGAGGCATGCATTCATTTCAAACAATTCAGCCTGGTGTTTCAGGCACAGTTGGTGGTTCACCTATATACTGTTGAATCTTCTGATCACTTTAAAATCCCACCTCGCCGCGCCATCATCTCCTTTCAGACGAAATGTTAATTACTCCTCCCACTTTGTGAATAGCACTTTTGAACACAAAAGGTTTTCAGATCATGATGGTGAGCTTCAGCATTTGTTTTCATGGCAGTGCAGCCTTCCCATACCCCTGATGTGCTCCCTCCTACACTTTTCACTTCCCCCACAACGTCAAATTTCTCCTTCCCCAAGTACTTATCATGCTCATCTTGTTTCATTTGAGGATTTCAACAATCAACACCCCTTTTTTAAAAAAACTTAGAATCCCTCACAACTAAAATGCAAATGCTCATGCTGGCTGACCCCAGATTAAGAGCAGAGTCACGGTCTGTTGCCTTGATCCCCCTCAAGACTATATTTTCATCTAATATATTCTCCCAAATCCCACCCTAATACTTTCAATTGCCCTGGATGACTGTCACCATTCCCTCAGCTAACCAATAGAGTCGTACCAATTCACTGATTTGAGCTGCACGCAGCCTCAACAATGCCTTGGACATATCCTGCAAACCCACCTCAGTTTATCTAGGCACCACCTCCACTGATTGATCTTTGTTCATCCTCCAGCTCTAGCTAGCAATGACCACATACCATGAATGGATAGTAAAATCTGGCATCTTTCTCTTGTGATCTCAGTCAAAATCAGCAATGTATTTTTAGAAAATAAATCCAAAATCTCAATGATTCACTGAAAGAATTAAGTCCCAAGATTTCATGACTGAGCAATCTCTCAATATTATTTAAGCAAGCCCCCTGTAATCCAAACTTGAAAATCAGCATAAATTAACATGGATTAATAAGAAAATTGTGATCCTTGCGGCATACGTTACAGGCCACCAATCCGAAAAATAAATCTTCACCACCACCTTTGTCCCCCAGCTTCAAGCCAATTTTGTATCCAAATGGCTAGCTCTCCCTGGATTCTGTGTGATCTAACCTTACTAAATAGTCTAACCTGTGGAACTTTGCTGAATGCCATGCTGAATTCCACATAGATAATGTTCACTGCTTTGCTTTCATCAGCAATCTTTGTCACTTCTTTAAAAAACCCAATCAAGTTATTGAGACACAATTTTCCACAAAGCCACGTTGACTATTCCTAATCAGTTCCATATAAAAGGGAACAAAGGGGCAACTTTTTCAAGCAGATAGTGGTGCATGTATGGAACAAGCTGCCAAAGGAGGTACTGAAGGCTGGTACAATTGCAACATTTAAAAGGCATCTGGATGGGTACATGAATAGGAAGGATGTAGAGGGATTTGGGACAAACGTTGGCAAATGGGATTAGAATTAATTTAAAATATCTGGTCAGCATTCACGAGTTAGACCAAAGAGTCAGGTTCTGTGCTACATAACTCTATGACTCTAAAATTGTGGCCAATTATACATGACACAACCAGCACGACTTCAATCATTCTCAGTTGCAAAGTCCTTCAGACCATTATCTAATTTACTGGGGAATTTCAGGTCATGTTCTTCCCCATACAACCTGAGCCAGCAGCATACAGCAACAATAAAGCTGTAAATGTGTTGCTGGTTAAAGCACAGCAGGTCAGGCAGCATCCAAGGAACAGGAAATTCGACGTTTCAGGCCAGAGCCCTTCATCAGGAATGATTCCTGATTCCTGATGAAGGGCTCTGGCCCGAAACGTCAAATTTCCTGTTCCTTGGATGCTGCCTGACCTGCTGTGCTTTAACCAGCAACACATTTTCAGCTCTGATCTCCAGCATCTGCAGACCTCACTTTTTACAGCAACAATAAACCCAAGTTCCACGAGCACATCTTCACCAAAGATGGCATGCGTCTGAAGGGCATTCCAATTTTGTTCTAAATGGTCTGGATGGTATCAATCCGACAATGTTATCTCCATATTGCAGCTTCTGGATCGAGCCTCTGACTTCTTAAACGTGCTGGGGAAAGTTAGGCTGGGTCTCAGCCTGTGAGTCAACCACATGTGGAGAAAAATATAATGACAAGGAAATAGGAAAAAGGTATTGCTTGACTTTAAGAGACCAGGAGTTGAAAATCTACATTAGCAAGCTGTCATTCCATAACATCTAAGAGTTATATCAGAGGGAAACTAAGTTCATCAACTGTGACTGGAACTAGTACAGAGGACTGGTGACATTGTCAACTAAGAGCAAGTCTGTATTTCCACTGTTTATCTAAAAGTAAAAATTGGTCTTCTCTTAGGCTAAGTAGTGTCTAAATTATAAGTAGTAAGGTAAGGACCCTATTAAATTTAATATTGTCTAACCAGAAATAAATGTAAAAGGAGTAATGTAAGGGCAAGTCATGACAGGGCAGCTCAAATATGGAGAATATTCTTTCTGTGCCATTTGGGGAAGTCAGGAATGTTTCCAAGGACCAGTGTGACCACATATGCAGAAAAGACCTCCAGCTGTTATTACTTGGATTCCACACTTAGGAGCTGGAGCGGCAACTGGAGTCACTGTGGAGCATCCACAAGGTTGAGAACTTCATGGATAGCATGTGCAGTGATGTTGGTGCACTGCAGATGAAGAGCACACAGACAGAAAGGGAATTAATGACCAACAGACAGTAAAAGCAGTAGTTAAGTGATGTTGGAGTCCTCTGAGTCTATCTCCTTCTCTAACGGATGTTATTTGGATATTGCTGAGGGAAGTAGTTTCTCTGGGGAATTCAGTGAGATCTAAATTTGTGGCACTATAAGTGACTAAGCTGCATGAGTTAGGGAAAGATTAAAAAAATGTGGTCAGCAATAGCTGCAGGAGATTCTATTGCAAGAAAGCAGATGGACATTTCTGTGGTCAGAGACTGACATTAAAATTATATATTGCCTCCCTAATGCCAGGCGCAAGGATATCACTTAATATCTGCAGGACATTCTTAAGTGGAAATGTGAATGGTTGTTATTCAATGGTAAAGGTAAAAAGGTGGATGAGGTCCTGTAAACAGAATATGGAAAGCTAATAGGTAAATTGAAAAGCAGCAAGGTAGTATCAGGATTACTCTCAGTTCCTTCTTCAGAACTGGATCACTGGACTCAAAATATAATTCTGTTTTCTCTCCACAGATGCTGCCAGACCTATTGAGATTTTCCAGCAATTTCTGTTTTTGTTTGTTTCAGATCTCCAGCATCCAGAGTTCTTTGTTTAATTTTAATTCTCACTGAGTGTTGCTGCTAAATCACTTTTTTAGAATCTCTTCAATACTTCTGTGAAGAAATGGGTGGCACGGTGGTACAGTGGTTAGCACTGCTACCTCACAGTGCCAGGGACCCTGGTTCAATTCCTGCCTCGGGCAACTGTCTGTGTGGAGTTTGCACATTCTCCCTGTGTCTGCTTGGGTTTCCTCCAGGTGCTCCGGTTTCCTCCCACAGTCGAAGATGTGCAGGTCAGGTGAATTGGCCATGCTAAATTGCCTGTAGTGTTAGGTGTTGGGGAACGGGTCTGGGTGGGTTGCTCTTCGGAGGATTGGTGTGGACTTGGTGGGTTGAAGGGCCTGTTTCCACACAGTAAGTAATCTAAATGCTTCGTACCTACCATCTCATCAGAACCAAATATTTCTGATGCTAAAGTTTGTTTTACTACTCTGCTGATGTTTTTAGCTTCCCAAGCTAAAGGGCAGCATTTTCCTCTTTTTCTCATAAAAGAAAATTGCAAACTCTGTGGCATTTAAGGACCCATCACAGAGATTTATAAAAGAAACATCACTAAAAACGTGAATTCTCATGTTTCTGGCATCTCACACTGTTTAAAATTTCTGTTTTATTCACCCGACTAATACTTTGGGATTTTTCGGTTAGACTCAGCTTTGATGCTTCAAAACTGGCATTTGGTCTCACTTGGATCCCAGCCAACCAGCTGTTTAATTAGACTTTACAATTCTTCCATTTCTGTTTTGAAAGTTGCTGATTTTTATTTAATGTCCTATTTAGACTAATAAGATTCTAAATAAGATTTCTGATGCAAAGTGACATTTGATCCATTTTGCCTAATTTTCAATCCAATGTACTTGACTGACTTCCGATTTGGAATCTTATTTTAATCTTATTGAAGCAAATGTTTTCAAATACAGTACTCCCACTCTGCAAAGTATCATCAATATGTATCATACAGATGCCTAAAATCTGCCTGCATGATGCCAATAATGTATGTGGGGTCTGCTTTTAACTGAATAGAACTTAATTTTAATATGATGGCGTTTATTGAAAGTTCCAAACTCTAGAAGTATAATTTATGTCATATAAACATTTATTTAACTTCCAGGGTGCCCTCACTGTATTTTGAGTCTTGGATACAAATATAACAGACTTTATTCAAGCATATGCTCGAGACAAACTTGGCAAGAAATTGATCAAAGCCTCTCCTCAAAACTTGGAGACACCGGTGTTGGATTGGGGTGTAAAAAGTTAAAAATCACACAACGCCAGGTTATAGTCCAACAGGTTTATTTGGAAGCACGAGCTTTCGGAGTGCTGCTCCTTCATTAGGTGATTGTGGAGAATAAGATTGTAAGACACAGACATTATAGCAAAAGTTTACAGTGTGATGTAACTGAAATTATATATTAAAAAAAGATCCAGATTGTTTGTTAAGTCTCTCATCTTTTAGCATAACCATATTAGTTTCAGTTCTTTCAAATGTAAATCACAAAACCTTTTTTAAAGGGGATGAGTACCTCGCCAAGACCTTCCCCACACTTCCACTTCTCACCTTTAAACAGCCAACAAACCTCAAACAGATCATTGTTCGTAGCAAACTGCCTGGCTTTCAGGACAATACCATACAACCTGGTCACGGTAGATGCTGCAAGATGTGTCAGAATGTTGACATGGATACCACCATTACACGTGGGGACACCTCCCACCATGTATGTGGCAGGTATGCATGCAACTCAGCCAATGTTGTCTATCTCATATGCTACAGGCAAGGAATCTCTGAGACATAGTACATTGGTGAGACCAAACAGAGGCTACAGCAACGGATGAATGGACACCTCAGAACAATTAGCAGAGTTGAGTGTTCCCTCCCAGTTGGAGAACACTTCAGCGGTCCGGGACACTCGACCTCGAACTTTTGGGTAACCGTCCTCCAAGGCAGACTTCGGGACAGATAACAATGCAAAGTGGCTGAGCAGAGGCTGATAGCCAAGTTTGGTACCCATGGGGATGGCCTCAACCAGGACCTTGGGTTCATGTCACACTAAAGGTGATCCCATTGCACTATACACACACAGACAGACACACACACACACACACTCAGACCCTCACACACACACACATACACTCCGACATACACCCTCTCATAGATTTAAACTCCTTCACACTCACACTCACACACAAACACATGCCCTCTCATATAAATTTGTGGGGTGAATTTGTACTTGCAGAATTACATTTTACTTTGCTCAAAAACTGCATGAATCCATGTAAGATTCTGTAAATCCATTTTTTAGAGTAGAGTCAATCTGACCATTGTAGCACAAAGTTAAAAATCACACAACAACAGATTATAGTCCAACAGGTTTAATTGGAAGCACTAGTTTTCGGAGCGCCACTCCATCAGGTGGTTGTGAAGGACATAATTGTAAGACACAGAATTTATAGCAAACTTTTACAGTGTGATGTAACTGAAATTATACATTGAAAAATACCTTGATTGTTTGTTGAGTCGTTTATCTGTTCGAATACCATGATAGTTTCACTTCTTTCATATGTAAACCATTAACTTTTCTTTTAAAAGTTACGTTCTCAGGTTAACTGTAACAATTGGTGTCAGCACAGATAATATGTTGAAGGTGTTAGCCCCCTGTGTTCTCTGTCTGTGCCATAATGTTTAGACTGATTCTAATGTAAAAAGTGAGTTAACAGAGTCTTACATGGATTCATACAGTTTTTGAGCAAAGTTAAATGAAACTCTGCAAGTACAAATTCACCCCACAAATGTATATGTATATTTGTGCGTGTGTGCGTGTGTGTGTGTGTGTCTGGGGTGGGTGGATGTGAGTGTGAGAGAGAGTGTATATATATGTGTATGTGAGTGTAGAGTGTCTAAGTCTGCGAGAGGATGCATGTGTGGGAGTGTGTGTGTCTGTAGGGGTGTGTGTGAGTGTCTGTGTGCGTGTCTGTTCATACCTGTGTCCGTGTGTATGTGTGTGCGTGTGCGTGCGTGTGTGTGTGTATACAGTGCAATGGTAGTCAACTGTCGTGTGACATGAATCCAAGGTCCTGGTTGAGGCCCTCCCTATGGGTATGGAGCTTAGCTATCAGCCTCTGATTGGCCACTTTTCGCTGCTGCCTGTCCCGAAGTCCGCCTTGGAGGATGGTCACCCGAAGGTCTGAGGTTGAACGTCCTGGACCGCTGAAGTGTTCCCCAACTTGGAGGGACCCCTCCTGTCTGTTGATTGTTGTGCGGTGCCCATTCATCCATTGCCGTAGCCTTTGCTCGGTTTCCCCAATGTACCATACATCAGGGCATCTTTGCCTGCAATGTATAAGATAGACAACATTGGCTGAGTCACATGAGTACCTGCCATATACATGGTGAGAGGTGTCCCCACGTATAATGGTGGTATCCATGTCCACACTCTGACACATCTTGCAGCGCCTACCATGACAGGGTTGTATGGAATTGTGCTGAAAGCCAGGCAGCTTGCTACGAGCAATGATCTACTTGAGGTTTGGCGGTTGTTTAAAGGCGAGAAGTGGAGGTGTGGGGAAGGTCTTGGTGAGGGGCTCATCCTCATTGATAATGTGTTGCAGGTCATGAAGAACATGGCATAGTTTTTCAGCTCCTGGGAAGTACTGGACAACGAAGGGCACCCTGTCGGTTGCACTATGTGTCTGTCTCCTGAGGAGGTCATTACGGTTCCTTGCTGAGGCAAGTTGGAACTGACGGTCATTGAGTTGAGCATCATATCCCGTTCTTAAGAGGGCATCCCTGAGTTACAGTTAACCTGAGAATGTAACTTTTAAAATAAAATTTTGTGATTTACATATGAAAGAAGTGAAGCTATCATGGTCATTCTAACAGATGAAAGACTCAACAAACAATCAAGGTATTTTTCAATGTACAATTTCAGTTACATCACACTGTAAACTTTTGCTATAAATTCTGTTTCTTACAATTGTGTCCTCCACAACCACCTGATGAAGGAGCAATGCTCCGAAAGCTAGTGCTTCCAAATAATCTGGTGCTGTGTGATTTTTAACTCTCCTCAAAACATAATATAACAACAAATCATTACAATGATTTACAATTCACGTGTCATTGATAACCTTAGCATTTACATCACATATCCTTATCAATAAACAAAACTATTTATGATGTACAGATCTTCCTGCTTGTATTCCCATGAACTTTGCGAAGCATAGTTATCACTGCTGCTCTGTATCTCTTTCTGGTTTACTTTCTTATCATCTCAAATGTATTATACAGCTTTGTAAAGGTCATACAGTCATAGAGATGTACAGCATGGAAACAGACCCTATGGTCCAACCTGTCCATGCTGACCAGATATCCCAACCCTATCTAGTCCCACCTGCCAGCACCTGGCCCATATCCCTCTGAACCCTTCTTATTCATATACCCATCCAAATGCCACTTAAATATTACAATTGTATCAGCCTCCACCACTTCCTCTGGCAGCTCATTCCATACACATACCACCCTATGCATGAAAATGTTGCTCCTTAGGTCTCTTTTATATCTTTCCCCTCTCACCCTAAACCTATGCCCTCGAGACTCCCCCACCCAGGGAAAAGACTTTGTCTATTTATCCTATCCATGCCCCTCATAATTTTGTAAACCTCTATAAGGTCACCCCTTAGCCTCCGACACTCCTGTTAAAACAGCCCCAGCCTGTTCAGCCTCTCCCTGTAGCTCAGATCCTCCAACCCTGGCAATATCCTTGTGAAACCCTTTTAGGTTTCACAACATCTTTCCGAGAGGACGGAGACCAGAATTGCACACAATATTCCAACAGTGGCCTAATCAATGTACTGTACAGCCGCAACATGACCTCCCAACTCCTGTACTCAATACTCTGACCAATAAAGGAAAGCATATCAAACACCTTCTTCATTATTCTATCTACCTGCGACTCCACTTTCAAGGAGCAATGAACCTGCGCTCCAAGGTCTCTTTGTTCAGCAACACTCCCTAGGACCTTACCATTAAGTGTATAAGTCCTGCTAAGATTTGCTTTCCCAAAATGCAGCACCTCGCATTTATCTGAATTAAACTCCATCTGCCACTTCTCAGCCCATTGGCCCACCTGGTTCAGATCCTTTTGGTAATCTGAGATAACCCTTTTCGCTGTCCACTCCACCTCCAATTTTGGTGTCATCTGCAAACTTACTAACTGTATCTCTTATGCTCGGATCCAAATCATTTATGTAAATGACAAAATGCAGAGGTCCCAGTACCGATCCTTGTGGCACTCCACTGGTCACAGGCCCCAGTCTGAAAAACAACCCACCACCACGACCTTCTATCTTTTACTTTTCAGCCAGTTCCGTATGCAAATGGCTAGTTCTCCATGTTTTCCATGAGAGTTGGTCATTAAGTTTTAGCAATTCCCATTCTTACCTAGATTCCCACACCATGCCTAAAGTATTGGCTACATTTCCCATCATGCTTAGAAAAGTGCTCATAGCTACATTTGTCTGTTCTGAGCAGTTAGTGTGCATTTAAATTTCAAGCTTAAATAACTGTCACTTCAGTGTCTCCTGTTGCCCTTGGTCTTTGAGCCAGGAGCCACCCGTCTGGATATTCTATCCAAAGGCTATCCAGACTTCCTTCCGGATTCCTTGGTTGTTCCAACCCTAGGCACTTGTCTTGCATCACTTATGGTTTGATCTATATACTAATGATAGGGCAAGCCTAAGTTTTCAAATGCCTACAGCTAAGCTCCTTTTAACATTGTACCCCCTCTTATTATTCCTTACTGTTGGTCAGCCTGTCAATCAATTGTTGCTTCAAAAAGCAGGCACGAAATGATTATCATTTGTATGAAGACCAACTTATTTGAGATGATCCATACCCAAAGATAGGTTCGTGTATCATGTTTCCAATTTCACAATCCTGTCCTCAATGTCTTTCTCAATGGGCAGGTTATCAGAGGATGGAAGGATTTGCCAATGTCCTTGCTGCATCCAGCCATGTGTTCAAGCAGAGATGGTATCTCACAATCAAACAATTTGACACCATGCAGTAGATCACCTGTAGATCACTCTGTGGAATTTCACTCCTATACAGTTTCTTGTGACTAATCTATATCCAGATTTCTAAGGTAAAGCAGAAGTTAGATAGGGCTTCTCACAAATATTCTTTAATAGTACATATTCCCCCTAATAGTACCCTCCCTTTTAAGAATAAGTAGTTTATGTTGGTTTATAGTGGGCATCAATTATTTCCATGGTAGAATTACCTTTAGTCCGAATTGTGTTAAATTCTCAACCTACCTCAGGGTCACATTGCACCATGTTGGTACCACATCTCCAACTTAATTGCCACTGAAATATCTCCTTCTGTGACTGTATACAGCAGTAAATCAGATCTTTTAATCTTTCTAATATCTTCAGTTTTGTAAACACTCCAGATTGAGTGCACAGTATTGTTACAGGTATGATAGCCCCAATCTCATCAAGTCCAAGAAGCAAGTTCACAATGTGTTTGGAGGGATATAACTACACTGTGAGTTGGGTGAGTCACCAACAGTTCTTTCCTCCCGGGTTCTGGCTTAATCGACGTACATGTAGGCATGCTTCTAAAATGAATATTTTCAATATCCAAATCTATGGTGTTAAAAATCACACAACGCCAGGTTATAGTCCAACAGGTTTATTTGGAAGTACTAGCTTTCAGAGTGCTGCTCTTTAATCAGGTGATTGTGGAGTATAAAATTGGAGAACACAGAATTTATAGCAAAAGTTTATAGTGTGACGTAACTGAAATTATATATCGAAAAAGAACTGGATTGTTTGTGAAGTCTCTCATCTTTTAGAATGACCATGTTGGTTTCAGTTCTTTCATATGTAAATTTCAGAACTTTTTAAAAATTATATTCTCAAGTGAACTTTAAAAATAGTTGCCATGGTGACCCAGATAATGCATTGGAGGTGAGGTACCCTGTATGAAACTGTCTGTGCCCCAGTGACCAGACTGATTCTATTTCTAAACAAGGGATTCACAGAATCTTACGTGGATTCATTTAAAATAGTTTGAGAGAGGTAGCCTCCAAGAAATAATGGGTTTATGTTTACTTTGGGAGAGTTTATGAATGAGCAAAATAAAACGTAATTCTGCAAATACAAATTCACCCCACAAATATATGTCTGTGTGTGCATGTGGGTGTGTGTGCGCAGGAGGGTTTGAGTGTCCGTGAGAGAGTGTGCTTGTATATATGTGTGAGTGTGAATGTATAGTGGTATAAATCCGTGAGAGGGTATGTATTTGGGTGTGAGTGTGGGAGTGTACATGCAAGCATACGGGAGAGAGCTTGTGTATGAGAGAGGTTCTGTGTGAAGGTATGGGTCTGTCAGAGTGTGTGTGTGTGTGTGTGTGTGTGCATCTGTCTAATGCAATGGGGTCACCAGTAGTGTGACATGAACCCAAGGTCCCGGATGATGCCATCCCCATAGGGTGCCAAACTTGGCTAACAGCCTCTGCTCAGCCACTTTGCGTTGTTGCTTGTCCCAAAATCCGCTTGGGAGGATGGTCACCCAAAGGTCCAAGGTTGAATGCCCCGGACCACTGAAGTGTTCTCCGACTGGGAGAGAACACTCCTCTCTATTGATTGTTGTGCAGTGTCCATTCATCCGATCTGCTTAGTCTCGTCAATGTACCATGCCTCAGGGCAAACTTGCCTGACGTGTACCTGCCAAATACATGTTGGGAGGTGCCCCCACATGTAATGGTGGTATCCGTGTCAACACTCTGATATATCTTGCAGCGTCTACCGTGACAAGGTTGTATGGTGTTGTCCTGAAAGCCGGGCAGTTTGCTATGAACAATGATCTGTTTGAGGTTTGTTGGCTGTTTAAAGGTGAGAAGAGGAGGTCTGGGGAAGGCAAGGTGCTCATCCTCATTGATAACATGTTGCAGGTTGTAAAGAACATGGCATTGTTTTTCAGCTCCTGGGAAGTACTGGACAACGGAGGGTACCCTGTCAGTTGTGGCTCATGTGGAGGAGGTCATTATGATTTCTCGCTGTGGCACGTCGGAACTGGCAGTTGATGAGTTGAGCATCATACTCCATTCTTATGAGGGTATCCTTGAGTACGTACAAATGCCTGTCACATTCCTCCAATAATATGTGATTTATATATATATTCATATAATTCAGTTTTGAGCTCATTTTTGATTTTGAACTATCAGCATTAATTTTCTATGTTTTAAGATGTTTGGTGATTAACATGTAAATATTTCTGTAACCATGGTAAGTTCCTTTAAAATAGTTTGAGAGAGATAGCCTCCAAGAAATAATGGGTTTTTGTTTACCATTCATAAATTCTCCTAAAGTACAGTGTACTACATTAAGCTTTCCGCTGGAAGATTCTGGACATTTTAAAGCTAAGACACACACCTTGGTGAGTCAACTTTCAGTTTATGTTTGGGGCAGTTCCGTGGGATTTTTAGTTGAAGGCATATCTTTGTAACAGTTGCTCCTGGGAAAGGGGAGAAGCTAGCTTAGAATTATAATAAAAAAAACTTTACAGGTGAGTAAGGAATTTAGCAATAATTTCAGACCTGAAGAGGTGGTTTGAAGTTGAGAAAGTTTAAACCTGGCTGCATGAAGGTTCCAGGAAGTGGCTGTCAGATTAGATTGGATTCCCTACAGTATGGAAACAGCCCCATCGGCCCAACCAGTCCACACCAACCCTCTGAAGGTTAACCCACCCAGACCCATTTCCCTCTGACTAACGCACCTAACACTATGGGCAATTTAGTATGGCCAATCCACCTGACCTGTACATCTTTGGTCTGTGGGAGGAAACCAGAGCACCTCAAGGAAACCCATGCAGACATGGGGAGAATGTGCAAACTCCACACAGACAGTCACCCAAACCTGGAATCGAACCTGGGATCCTGGTGCTGTGAGGCAGCAGTGCTAACCACTGAGCCATCGTGGTACCCCAGTCTAGATTCTCTAGACTGACAGTAGAAATCATAGTGAAATTAAGCTTATAGAGATGACAGAGAAGAAGATTCTCTCTGCTGCAATTACAGTAAAAATGAATGTTTTGGAATCTGTAAACAACAGTTTCAAGATCCATTAAGGAATATCTTATGATCTGGAAAAGTGTGTTTTCGGGATTAATGTTTTAATGTTTTTAATTTTTAACGATTAATGTTTTCGATTGTATTTTTACTGTGTGTTTTGAAATCTTTAAACTTGTATTATATGTAAATAATTTGGTTTATTCTATTTTTCCTTCTTTTGCATAATACACTTTTTTACAACAATATTGCTTGCTTATGAGACAGCCTACTTAAACCAAAAACAATCTGATCGATCAAGCCAGATGTCACTCTGCGATCTGACTTGTCTGATAATAACACCAGCTGGGATCATAACAGTTATCAATTAAGTCTTGAGCCAAAACATAGAATTAACCTTTTTACTAGTTGTGCTCCTTGCAAATTCACATTCATGAGCACATATTTTGTCATTTGAGCTGCAAATTGCAAGTCCCTCGCACTTCTCACGCAACTCATTAAGTTTAATAAATTCATACTCAGGCTTTGTCATGAATTTAGGACTGATTTAGTGCTACCAAAACACATGGTTTCTTTCTATTCTTATGGATCCTTATTCCAGGAGTACTCTTAATGGATTCACAGTAACATCATATCTGGATTCCCTATCTTATGATGCAATTCTCTGGAACCAGTGGGACACTACGTCAATTTCCAATAATTGCATGTTGTGAGAATAAAGCATCTTACATTAGTACACCTTAATAATATCAAAACACAATTCTTGATCATTTTGTCCCTCAAGTCCCGGTTTCCATATGAAGGAAGGTAAATTAGTTGAACTTGGTAAAATCTTAATCATTCCTATACCAACTTAGTGCCTTTGGCAATTATTTTGTTAGGCAATTGCATGTATTCTTCAGGCAGATGTTTTTGCTGATGTACATAGTAGGAGTTTTTCATATTGTTGAAGTTATTGGAGAGTGATCATTGTTTCTGTCATTAATCCAATGTCTTAGAAATTTGAGATCATTGGAAACAGAGTAACAGCATGAACTGAGGCCATAGAGGGTGATGTCAGCACATGTGGCATTCCTGGCAAAGAAAAGAATCAATCTCATCACTTAGATTTTTCTTTTTTGATTCTGTGCAGGATATAGCTGCATCAAACCTCTGAGCTGATAAATGGTGCTGCTGTTCTCATATTCAGTCAATGTTTCCATATGGACATTAATAGCACATGAAGGCACATCTCCTCCATAATGGCACTAACATTGCTATCTTTGTGATTAAGACTGGGAGCTTCATTTGCAGAGAGACCTGAACAGTTTAATTCCTGATCTTAGTACTTACACACAGAAGACTATTCTTTGTTTTGGGGAACAGTTTCAGCAACATGCTTTTTTGTTTCCTTTGAGCAGACTGTTTTTTACTCCATAACTTTTCACTCATTTAAATTTATGCATACTTTTTTGTTACTACCTTATCTTATTCATAAGTGCTGGATAAATTCTACATTCCAAGAGATGAATATGAAATCTTTAAATGCAAAGTCAGTTTCTATTTGATTTTGCTTGTTTGTTCTCCATCTTAGATTTTTTTTATAAGTGACTTGCAAAATTAAGCAATATCTATCGCATCTCTAAAGTTAGCCCAAATTTAAATAATATAATGTTATTGTACTGTCAGGTTTCCTCTAATATAATTTATTTATGCTAAAAAATAATTTTCATGTACATGGACACTTTGTTTCTATGTATTTTGTTGTTTTCAGCAAATTGCCTTTAGGCAAGAACTTAATTTCTTACAAATTCTTGAAAATGTTGGGAATCTTGTCAATCCTGTAAGCAAAAGGCATAAAGATTCATTCCACTTGAGGCACAAAATGTTAAGGCAGTGGCATGAAATATTAACTTGATAATAGAAAGTTAACTTCCCTTTGGTTTGTCCCAACCTTTCGAAAAAAAAAGTCACTCTCCAATTCATGCACTTATATATTCTATATATTTTAGGAAAGTAATTTCCTGGATAATGGGAAGCAAGACAGTTTCAAAATCTGCCATTTTTCCAGTTAAAAAAAGACCTCAACATTTTAGATTAATATTAATTCTTTCTAAATTCTTATACTTCTTTCTGAAACCAATGACAAATTTTCTTAATCTTAACTTTGAACCTATTGTATCAAATTCATACCATCTCTTTCAGTTCTAATTAGTAGCATACCAAATTTAAATTCCATGTTTCGTTTTGAGAATTGCGTTAGGAAAAAAAAGCCCAAATCTTTAATTTTGCAACCGTTTTAACCAAAGATCAATTAAACTCAGGATAAATTATAATCACACTAAATTCCCAATTTACATTATCAAAAATTGAGGTAGAATCATTCTAAACAAGTTTGAAATTTGTATTCAAGTTAAATTTATCATGTTTATCAGCAAATCCTTGAATCATGATCCAAGGATTCATTATTTGAAATGTGTTTTACTATCCTTCTCAGAAGTTACATTACTGTCATTCTTCAAACTTGAACTCTATTAATGTTAACTCCCAAAAAAAGTTACCTATTTCGCCAAATGAAGAAAGCCTGTATGATTCCACACAAAATACCATGACTCCTACAATTTAACTTTCCATGACATTAAACTGAGACAGACACAATCAATCATTGTCATATGCTAATACTGAAAACTTCTGCAAGATTTGTGAAGGTTTGTAGCTCAGGTTGAGGTTTAGGGTGTAGGTTTGCTCACTGAGCTGTAGATTTGATATCCAGACGTTTCATTACCTGGCTAGGTAACATCATCAATGGTGACCTCCAAGTGAAGCGAAGCTGTTGTCTCCCGCTTTCTATTTATATCTTTCTCCTGGATGGGAATCCTGGGGTTTGTGGTGACATCATTTCCTGTTCATTTTCTGTGGGGTTGATAGATGGCATCTAGATCTATGTGCTTGTTTATGACGCCAGGAGTGCCAGGCCTCTAGGAATTCTCTGGCATGTCTTTGCTTAACCTGTCCCAGGATAGATGTGTTGTCCCAGTCAAAATGGTGGTTTTTTTCATCCATGTGTAGGGCTATGAGGGAGAGGGGGGTCATGTCTGTTTGTGGCTAGCTGGTGTTCATGTATCCTGGTGGCTAACTTTCTTCCTGTTTGTCCTACGTAGTGTTTGTGGCAGTCCTTGCATGGAATTTTATAGATGACGTTGGTTTTGTCCATGAGTTGTACTGGGTCTTTTAAGTTTGTTAGATATTGTTTGAGAGTGTTGGTGGGTTTGTGTGCTACTAGGATTCTGAGGGGTCTCAGTAGTCTGGCTGTCATTTCTGAAACTTCTTTGATATATGGTAAAGTGGTTAGGGTTTCTGACTGTGTTTTGTCGGCTTGTCGTAGTTTGTTCTTGAGGAATCTGCACACTTGTGTTTTTTGAGTATCCGTTCTTCTTCAATACGTCGTATAGGTGGTTCTCCTCTGTTTTCTGAAGTTCGTCTGTGCTGCAGTGTGTGGTGGCTCGTTGGAATAGTGTTCTGATACAGCTTCATTTGTGTGTGTTGGGATGGTTGCTGGTGTAGTTGAGTATTTGGTCAATGTTTGTCGGTTTTCTGTACTATACAGGTTTGTAATTCTCCCTTGTCCTTTCATTCTACTGTGACGTCTATAAATGCGAGTTTGTTATCAGTTTCTTCCTCCTTGGTGAACTTTATGCCTGTGAGGATGTTGTTGATGATGTTAAATGTCTCTTCTATCTTGTTTTATTTTGTGATGACAAAGGTGTCATCTACATAGCAAACCCAGATTTTTGGTTTGATGATTGGTAGGGTTGTTTGTTCTAGCCTTTGCATTACCGCTTCTGCTATGAATCCTGATAGCGGAGATCCCATGGGTGTGTCGTTGGTTTGTTGTAGACTATGTTGTTGAAAGTGAAGTGGGTGGTGAGGCACAGGTCAACTAGGTTCATGATGTTTTTATTGGTAATGTGATTGATGGTGGTTGGAGTATGTGTGAGATGGTCTGTTCTAAATGTGGGGCGAATGTTTCCTTTGCTAGGTCGATGTTGATGGAGGTGAACAGTGCTGTTACGTCGAATGAGATCATTTCTTCGTCTTCCTTTATTTTGGTGTTTTTGATGATTTTTAGGAATTCCTGGGTGGTGTGGATGGAGTGCTGTGACTCTTCTACTAGGTACTTCAGTCTCGCGTGTAGTTCTTTGGCCAGTCTGTAAGTTGGTGTTCCGCGTAGTGAGACTATAGATCTGAGGGGGGCTCCTGGTTTATGGATTTTTGGTAGTCCGTAGAATCATGGGGTGTTGGTCCCGTCGGATTTCATTTTCTGGAATTCTGTCTTGTTTAATTGTGTAATTTTCTTAGGAGATATGTAATTTTGTTTCCTAGTTGTGGGGTTGGGTCTAGCGCCACCTGTTGGTAGGTGTTGGTGTCTGCGAGTAGTGCATTGGCTTTCTCTATGTAGTCCCTTCTGTTCAGGATGACTGTGAGCCGACCTTTGTCTGCAGGTTATATATCGATGTTTTTGTCTTTTTTGAGGTTTTCTAGGGCTTTCTTTTCTTGTGTGTTCAGTTTGTTTCCTTCCCTTTTTCGGCTCAGCGTAGGTATAGCCCTACAAACAGATGAAAAAAACCCACCATTTCGACTGGGACAACACATCTATCCTGGGACAGGTTAAGCAAAGACATGCCAGAGAATTTCTAGAGGCCTGGCACTCCAACCACAGCGCCATAAACAAGCACATAGATCTAGATGCCATCTATCAACCCCTCAGAAAACGAACAGAAAATGATGTCACCACAAACCCAAGGAACCCCATCCAGGAGAAAGATATAAATAGAAAGCGGGAGACAACAGCTTCACTTCACTTGGAGGTCGCCACTGATGATGTTACCTAGCCAGGTAATGAAACGTCTGGATATCAAACCTACAGCTCAGCGAGCAAACCTACACCCTAAACTGAAAACTTCCTCATGCCTATGCACAATCTCTGCCTATCACCCAGTTTAACAACATTTTTCCTTCAAAAGATATTTTTCAAAATGCAAACTTTTTCAGCCACAAGATAGAAAGAAAAGGGATCTTCAAATTTCCTTTGAGGTCTTCCAGAGCTCATTTTCTCTACCATTTCAGCATTGGACCTTATCACACACATTCCATGGGGATCATCCTAGAAATTCTAGTCACATCAAACAAAACAATTCATAACAAGCAGCAGACACACACAAAGAACCAGAACAAAATCATTAAATACAGAAGGAGATTAGATGTATACTTTTCCCCTGACAGCTGTAAGCTCAGATGTCTGCATTGTATTGCTTCAGTTTAAAACTGATAATTGAAAGGAAGTGAAATTTACTCCAAATTTTCTTTTATGTCTCAGCTTTACTGTGGCTTAGTTTGGGTGAAAATAAGTTGTTCTTTGTGGCCAAAAATACAAGTAGCTGGAGTGTTGAATGTTGAGATGTCACTTACTTCCACAGTTGCCAATAGAGGGCTGTCCAATTTCCCTTTAAATTCCAACATCCCAATTCACACATAGAGCAGTGCGCATGAGCCTCATCATTGTCTTTAAAGTTTGTGAGCTCCTGTAATTTTTCTATTCCTGAGCCAGTCTTTTTAGTACTGACTTCCCTGACTTTTACACAGAATCACTCTTCCTTTCTCCTCTTTCATGTTTGTCTATTTATCAGATTTGCTCTGGCACCCTTGAAGAATCTCCGCTAACATTGTAACTTTACTCAGGATCTTTTTATTTTTAATTGCCAAGAATTCAGTGAATAATCCTTCAAGCTCACAGTCTAAGTTTCTGTCTGCCAACAGCCACAGGGAAAAACATATGTATCTTATCTCCTTTTGCATTTAATGACTTTGTTCTGGCTCTTTGTGTGTGTATCTGCCTGCTTGTTATGAGTTGTTTTCAGCTTTGCTCCGGTGCCCCGAGACAGTGAGGTAAGGAACAGTCAGCGAGTGCTGCTTAACACGTGGCTGCATGGCTGGTGCAGGAGGGAGGACTTCATATACTTAGACCATTGGGTCAATGAGGAGAGAGGCCATTTTGGATTTGCCTGGCTCGGCAATGAGCCAGGACAGGTGTCAGATTTCGTGGTGGGAGAACACTTTGGTGACAGTGACCACAACTGCCTCACATTTACCATAGCCATGGAGAGGGAACGGAACAGTTACCATGGGAAAATATTTAATTGGAGAAAAGGAAGTTATGATGCTATCAGACAGGAGTTGGGAAGTACAGATTGGGAGCAATTGTTCCACAGAAAGGGCACAAGAGACATGTAGAGACTGTTTAAGGAGCAGTTGTTATGAATGATGCATAAATTTGTTCCCCTGAGACAGGCAAGAAGGGGTAAGATTAAGAGCCTTGGATGCCGAGAATAGAGGAGCTTCTTGTGAAAAGGATGAAGGCAGCTTACATAAGATGGAAGAAACAAGGATCTAGCACAGCTGTAGAGGATTACAGGCTTTCTAGAAAGGAGCTCAAAAGTGGACTGAGAAGAGCCAGGAGGGGGTTCGAGAACGGCTTGGCAGGAAGGATTAGGGAGAACCCAAAGGCATTTTACTCATTCATGAGGAATAAGAGAATGATCAAGGAGGAAGTAGGGCTGATCAGGGATAGCGTAGGGAACATATGCGTGGAGTCTGAGCAGATAGGAGAAGCCCTAAATGTGTTTTTTGCTTCAATTTTTTCCTAAGGGAAGGGACCTTGTTGTGAATGAAAACTTTGAGGAGCGGGGCAACAGGCTTGAATAGATCTAGATTGAGGAAGTTGATGTGCTGGAAATTTTGGCAAATATTAAATTGATAAGTCCTCAGGGCTAGACCAGTTTTATCCTAGATTGCTAAACTGCTGGAGAAGATCTTTGCTTCCTCACTCTCCACGGGAGTTGTACCAGAGGATTGGATGGAGGCAAATGTTGTTCTTCTTTTCAAGAAGAGGAATAGGGAAATCCTTGGCAATTACAGACCAGTCAGTTTTACCTCTGTGGTCAGCAAGGTTTTGGAAAGAATTCTGAGGGATAGGATTTATGACAATTTGGAAAAGCATAGTGTAATTAAAGGCAGTCAGCATGGTTTTGTGAGGAACAGGTCATGCGTCACCAATCTTATTGAGTTCTTTGATGAGGAGACAAGATAGGTTGATGAAGGTTGAGCAGTGGATGTGGTCTACAAAGACTTCAGCGAGGCATTTGATAAAGTTCCCCACTGTATGCTCATTCATAAAGTCAGGAAGTATGGGATACAGGGAGATTTGGCAGTCTGGATTCAGAATTGATTGGCTGACAGAAGGATGAGAGTGGTTGTGAATGAAAAGTATTCTGCCTGGAGGTCAGTGATGAGCGGCAAACTGCAGAGCTCTATTCTTGGGCACCTGCTCTTTATAAATGACTTGGATGAGGAGGTTGAAGGGTGGGTTAGTAAATTTGCCGATGACACAAAGGTTAGAGGTGCCATTGATAGTGTTGAGGGCTATTGTAGGCTGCAGCATGACATAAACAGGATGCAGAGCTGGGCTGAGAAATGGCAGATGGAATAAATGATAAGTGATGCATTTTGGAAGGTTGAACTTGAATGCTGAATATAGGATTAAAGAAAGGATTCTTGGCAGTGTGGAGGAACAGCAGGATCTTGGTGTTCAAGTGCATACATCCCTCAAAGTTGCCACCAAATGGATAGGATTGTTAAGAAAGCATATCGTGTTTTGGCTTTCATTAATGGGGGATCGAGTTTAAGAGACGTGAAGTTTTGCTACAGCTCTACAAAACCCTGGTGAGATCACACTTGGAATATTGTGTCCAGTTCTGGTCACCCTATTATAGGAAAGATGTGGAGGCTTTGGAGAGCGTGCAAAGGAGGTTTACTAGGATGCTGCCTGGACTGGAGACCTTGTCTTATGAAGAGAGGTTGACTGAGCTCAGACTTTTCTCTCTGAAGAAAAGAGGAAGAGAGGTGACCTGATCGAGGTGTACAAGGTAATGAGAGCATGGATAGAGTTGATAGCCAGAGACGTTTCCCCAGGGCAGGATTGACTGCCATGAGGGATCATAATTTTAAGGTGTTAGGAGGAAGGTGTAGAGGAGACGTCAGAAGTAGGTTCTTTATGTAGAGAACTGTGAACGCATGGAATGCGTTGCCAGTGGTCGTGGTGGAAGCAGAGTTATTAGGGACATTTAAGCGACAGGTGAATATGCACATGACAGCAGTAAATTAAGGGGACCGTAGCTTAGGACCGTAGGTATTTTACTTTAGATTAGGATTAATCCTCGGCACAACATCATGGACTGAAGGCCTGTACTGTGCTGTACTTTTCTGCATTCTATATTCTATATTCTATATTCTTTGCTTTGTTTGATGTGACTAGAATTTCTAGGATGATCCCCATGGAATGGGTGTGATAAGGTCCAGTGCTGAAATGGTTAAGAAAATGAGCTCTGGAAGACCTCAAAGGAAACTTGAAGATCCCTTTTCCTTCGACCTTGGGGCTGAAAGAGTCACTCCCATTTCATCCCGTGCCATTCATCAAATTTGTTTCAATTTACCCAGAGAACAGTTACAGTTATACCTTCTTGTTTACTCAGAGGAACGACACCACAAATATGATGCCAAGCTGTCTCTAATCACTGCACCCACAGACTTCATCTCTGATTTTGGATCTCCAAGTTATCTCATAAACTGTCTGTTTCAGATGCTGACCTGCCTATCTAACAGGCGACCAAATGAACAAATGTACTCACCTTGCTTTGATGTCAATGTTCGACCTGGTGTCACAGTCCAGGATATTATGAAGACTGCTTACAGTGCCAAAATAGTGGTGATTCTAAAATAGCCACTTTTCAGTCTTGATTACAGTTATTATAAAACACTTCCCTCTTGAACTGACATCCCTGCAGAAATGCAGTTTTAATATCAAAGCCTCAAAGAAATGAAACCAGACAGATCTCTTGACATCAACCTAGGCACAGGAAACAGCCCTGCCGACCCTGCAAATTTCTCCTTATTAGCATCTGGGGGCTAGTGCCAAAAATGGGAGAGCTGTCTCACAGACCAGCAAAGCAACAGCCTACAGCCATACTCACGGAATCATGCCTTGCAGACAATATCTCAGACACCACATAGTTTCACATAGGAGGTTAGTGAGTAAACTTAGGGCGCATGGTATTGGGGGCAAAGTACTAGATTGGATTGAAAATTGGTTGGCTGATAGGAAACAAAGGGTAGTGATAAACGGCTCCATTTCAGAATGGCAGGCAGTGACCAGTGGGGTACTGCAAGGATCCGTGCTGGGACCGCAGCTTTTTACAATATATGTTAATGATATAGAAGACGGTATCAGCAATAACATTGGCAAATTTGCTGATGATACAAAGCTGGGTGGCAGGGTGAAATATGATGAGGATGTTAGGAGATTACAGGGTGACCTGGACAAGTTAGGTGAGTGGTCAGATGCATGGCAGATGAAGTTTAATGTGGATAAATGTATGGTTATCCACTTTGGTGGCAAGAACAGGGAGGTAGATTACTACCTCAATGGAATTAATTTAGGTAAAGGGGCAGTACAGAGAGATCTGGGTGTTCTTGTACACCAGTCAATGAAGATAAGCATGCAGGTACAGCAGGTAGTGAAGAAGGCTAATAGCATGCTGGCCTTCATAACAAGAGGGATTGAGAATAGAAGCAAAGAGGTTCTTCTGTAGCTGTACAGGGCCCTGGTGAGACCACACCTGGAGTACTGTGTGCAGTTCTGGTCGCCAAATTTGAGGAAAGACATTCTGGCTATTGAGGGAGAGCAGCGTAGGTTCATGAGGTCAATTCCTGGAATGGAGGGATTACCTTACACTGAAAGACTGAAGCAACTGGGCTTGTATACCCTTGAGTTTAGAAGACTGAGAGGGGATCTGATTGAGACGTATAAGATTATGAAAGGATTGAACATTCGGGCAGCAGGAAACATGTTTCCGCTGATGGGTGAGTGCCGAACCAGAGGACACAGCTTAAAAATACGGGGTAGACCATTTAGGACAGAGATGAGGAGAAACGTCTTCACCCAGAGAGTGGTGGCTGTGTGGAATGCTCTGCCCCAGAGGACAGTAGAGGCCCAGTCTCTGGATTCATTTAAGAAAGAGTTGGATAGAGCTCTCAAAGATAGTGGAATCAAGGGTTATGGAGATAAGGCAGGGAGCGGATACTGATTAGGAATGATCAGCCATGATCATATTGAATGGCGGTGCAGGCTTGAAGGGCTGAATGGCCTACTCCTGCACCTATTGTCTATTATCTATTGTCTATTACCACCATCACCATTCCTGCATATGTCCTGTCTCACTAGCAGACAGACCCAGCAAAGGTGACGACATAGTGGTATACAGTTGGGAGGGAGTTGCTCTGGGAGTCCTCAGCATTGACTTTAGATGCCATGACATCTCTTAGGCTTCAGGTTAAACATGGGCAAGGAAACTTCAAGCTAATTAACACATACCATCCTCCCTCAGCAGATGAATCGGTACTCCTCCATGTTGAACAACACTACAAGGAATCAGTGAGGATGACAAGGGCACAAAATGTACTCTGGATGGGGGAATTTCAATATCACCATCACAAGCGGCTCAGCAGCAGTACTACTGATCAAGCCAGTGGGGTCCTGAAGAATATAACTGCTAGACTGGGTCTATGGCAGGTGGTGAGGGAATCAACAAGTGGGAATATCACACATGACCTCATTTTGCCAATCTGCCAGCTGCATCTGTCCATGATGGTATTGATATGAGTGACCACCACATAGTCCTTATAGAACTACAGGGCATAGAGTCATAGAGATATACAGCACGGCAAGGCAGACCCTTCGATCAACACGTCCATGCCGACCAGATATTCTAACCCAATCTAATCCAACCTGCAGCACCTGACCTATACCCCTCCAAACCCTTCCTATTCATATACCCATCCAGATGTCTTTTAAATGTTGCAATTTTACTAGCCTTCACATTTCCTCCGGCAGCTCATTCCATATATGTACCATCTTCTGCATGATAAATTTGCCCCTTACGTCTCTTTTATATCTTTCCCCTCTCGCCCTAAACCTATGTCCTCTACTTCTGGACTCACTCACCCCAGGGAAAAGGCTTTGTCTATTTATCCTATCCATGCCTCTCATGGTTTTGTGGATCTCTATAAGGTCACCCCTCAACCTCCGACGCTCCTGGGATAACAGCCCTAGCGTATTCAACCTCTCCCTTTAGCTCAAATCCTTCAACCCTGGCAACATCCTTGTAAGTCTTTTCTGAACCCTTTCCAGGTTCACAACATCTTTCAGATAGGAAGGAGACCAGAATTACACACAATATTCCAACAGTAGCCTAACCATTATTCTGTACAGCCACAACATGACCTCCCAACTCCTGTACTCAATACTCTGACCAATAAAGGAAAGCATACCAAACACCTTTTTCGCTATCCTATCTACCTGCGACTCCTCTTTCAAGGAGCTATAAACCTGCAGTCAACTCTCTTCATTCAGCAACACTCCTGAGGACCTTACCATTAATTGTATAAGTCCTGCTAAGATTTCCTTTTCCAAGATGCAGCACCTACACATTTATCTAAATTAAACTCCATCTGCCAATTCTCAACCCATTGGCCCATCTGATCGAGATCCTGTTGTAATCTGATGTAACCTTCTTCACTGTCCACTACACCTCCAATTTTGGTGTCATCTGTAAACTTACTAACTATACCTGTTATGCTCTCATCCAAAGCATTTATATTAATCAGGAAAAGTGGTGGACCCAGCACCGATCCTTGTGGCACTCCACTGGTCACAGGCCTCCAGTCTGAAAACAACCCTCCACCACCACCCTCTGTCTTCTACCTTTGAGCCAATTCTGTTTCCAAATGGCTAGTTCTCCCTGTATTCCATGAAATATAACTTTGCTAACCAGCCTCCCATAGGGAACCTTGACGACCGTCTTACTGAAGTCCATATAGATCAAATCTACCACTCTGTCCTCATCAACTCTCTTTGTTACTTCTTCAAAAAACTCAATCAAGTTTGTGAGACATGATTTCCCATGTATAAAGCCATGTTGAATATCCCTAATCAGTTCTTGCCTTTCCAAATACATGTACATCCTGTCCCCCAGGAATCCCTCCAAAACCTTGCCCACCACTGCGTCACGCCCACTGGTCTACAGTTTCCTGGCTTGTCCTTACCATCTTTCTTAAACAGTGGCACCACGTTAGCCAACCTCCAGTCTTCCGGCACCTCACCTGTGACTATTGATGATATAAATATCTCAGTTAGAGGTCAAGCAATCACTTCCATAGCTTCCCACAGAGTTCTCGGGTGACCTGATCATGTCCCGGGGACTTATCCATTTTTATGCATTTCAAGACATCCAGCACTTCCTCCTCTGTAATATGGACATTTTTCAAGACGTCGCCATCTATATTCTATATCTCCCATGTCCTTTTCCACAGTAAATACTGATGCAAAATACTTGTTCAGTATCTCCTCCATCACCTGTGGTTCCACACACAAAGGCCACTTTGCTGATTGAAGAGAGGCCCTAATCTCTCCCTAGTTACCCTTTGGCCTTAATGTATTTGTGAAAACCCTTTGGATTCTCCTTAACTCTATTTGCCAAAGCTATCTCGTGTCCCCTTTTTACCCTCCTGATTTCCTTCTTAAGTATACTCCTCCTGCCTTCACACGATCTACACTTGACATATATTTCCTTCTTTTTCTTAAACAAATCCTCAATTTCTTTAGTCATCCAGCATTCCCTATACCTACCAGTCTTTCCTTTCACCCTAACAAGAATATACTTTCTCTAGAGTCTCGTTGTCTCATTTCTGAAGGCTTCCCATTTTTCAGCCATCCCTTTACCTGCAACAGCTGCCCCCAATCAGCTTTTGGAAGTTCTTGCCTAATACTGTCAAAATTGGCCTTTCTCCAATATAGAACTTCAACTTTTAGATCTGGTCAATCCTTTTCCAACACTATTTTAAAACTAATAGAATTATGGTCACTGGCCCCAAAGTGCTCCCCCATTGACACCTCAGGTATCTGCCCTGCCTTATTTCCCAAGAGTAGGTCAAGTTTTGCACCTTCTCTAGTCGGTACATCCACATATTGAATCAGAAAATTTTCATGTACGCACTTAACAAATTCCTCTCCATCTAAACCCTTAATACAATGGCATTTCAGGTAAAAGCAGATGCTGGAAACCAGAGTCTAGATTAGAGTGGTGCTGGAAAAGCACAGCAGGTCAGACAGCATCCAAGGAGCAGGAAAATCGACGTTGATTTTCCTGCTCCTTGGATGTTGCCTGACCTGCTGTGCTTTTCCAGCACCACTCTAATCTAGACTATAGCAGTCCCAGGCTATTTTTGGAAAGTTAAAATCCCCTACCATAATCACCCTATTATTCTTACAGATAACTGAGATCTCCTTACAAATTTATTTCTCAATATTCCTCTGACTATTGGGGGGGGGGGGGGGGGGGGGGTCTATAATACAATCCCAATAAGGTGATCATCCCTTTTTTATTCCTCAGTTCCACCCAAATAACCTCCCTGTATGTATTTCCAGGAACATCCTCCCTAAGCACAGCTGTAATGCTATCCCTTATCAAAAATGCCACTCCCTCTCCTCTCTTACCTCCCATTCTATCCTTCCTGTAGCATTTGTATCCTGGAACATTAAGCTGCCAGTTCTGCCCATCCCTGAGTCATGTTTCTGTAATTGCTATGGTATCCCAGTCCCATGCTCCTAATCATGCCCTGAGTTCATCTGCCTTCCCTGTTCGGCGTCTTGCATTGAAATAAATGCAGTTTAATTTATCAATCTTGTTCTCTGCTTTGTCCCTGCCTGCCCTGACTGTTTGACTCGCCTTTGTTCTCAACTGTACAAGTCTCAGTTTGAAATCTTTCCTGATGTTCTCCCTGGGTCCCACACCACTTCCTTTCCACCCTATCTTACTAGTTTAAATCCTCCCAATCAGCTCTAGCAAATCTTCCTGCCAGTATATTAGTTCCCATCCAATTTAGGTGCAATCTGTCCTTCTTTTATAGGTCACTTCTACTCCAGAAGAGATTCTAATGATCCAAAAATGTGAATCCTTCTCCCATACACCAGTTCCTCAGCCATGCATTCATCTGCTCTATCCTCCTATTCCTACCCTCATTAGCTCATAGCACCAGGAGTAATCCAGATATTACTACTCTTGAGGACCTCCTTTTTAAATTCCTGGCTTACTGTATGTAATCTCCCTTCAGAATCTCAACCTTTTTCCTTCCTATGTCGTTGGTTCCAATGTGTACACTGACCTCCTGCTGGTTCCTCTCCCCCTTGAGAACATTCTGCACCCTCTCTGAGACATCCTTTATCCTGGCATCAGGGAAGCAACACACCATTCTGATTTTTCACTGCTGGCAACAGAAACGTCTGTCTGTACCTGGGACTGGAGAGTCCCCTAACACAATCGATCGCTTGGAACCTGACGTACCTCTCATTACATTAGAGCCAGTCTCAATGCCAGAAACTTGGCTGTTCATGCTACGTTCCCCTGAGAATCCAGCACCCCCTACATTTTCCAAAATAGCATGAGGGAAATGAGTCTGGGTGGGTTATTCTTCTGTGGGTCGGTGTGGACTTGTTGGGCTGAAGGGCGTGTTTCCACACTGTAGGGAATCTAATCTAATCTAATCTAATCTAATCAGCATACTTGTTTGGAAAGCGGGATAGCCACAGTAAACTCCTGAACTACCTGCCTACCTGTCTTACCTTTCCTGCAGTTAACCCATTTATGTGACTGTGTCTGAGACATCCCCCCCCTCCCATAACTGCCACCCATCACATCCCTTTGTGCTTGTAAATTCCTCTTTGCCTCTAACTGCCTCTCCATTCCATCTGATAGGATTCGCAACCAATGGCATTTATTGCAGACCTAATCCTCAGTAACCCATAAACTTTCCCTAAACTCCCACATCCAACAAGAGCATATCACTCTACTCAGGGCCATTTTTGCTTCTTTCAATCTACAGACCCAGAAAATAGCACTGTCTTATTCCTCTACAAAACTCTGCTCCACGTTAAATTAACACTTATGGCTTATATTTTAAGTTAAATCAAGAAACATAGCTCAATAAAACATATAATCAAGAAAGAACCCACTCTATTCACTACTGCATACTTATTTTAAGGCTACGCTTAAAATCCACTTATCTCTTTCTGTGCTGTGATCTCTCCCAAACAGGTTCCTCCAAGATCAGTTGTGAATTTTACTGTTATTTAATTTTCCTAGATGCACTCCGAGGTCCAGCGATACATGAATGGGTTTAGGGTAAGAGAGGAAAGCTTTAACAGAGACCAGTCGGCAGTCTTTTCATACAGAGGATGGTGCATGTATGGAATGGGCTGCCAGAGAAAGTGGTGGAGGCTAGTACAATTGCAACATTTAAAGGCATCTGGATGGGTATATGAATAGGAAGGATTTAGAGGGATATGGGCCATGTGCTGGCAGGTGGGACTAGAATGGGTTAGGATATCGGGTCCACATGGACAAGTTGGACTGAAGGGTCTGTTTCCATGCTGTACATCTCAATGACTCTACAACTTAATAACATCCACATGCATCCACTCCTTCGCTCAGTAGCAGCAATGTGTGATATCTACAAGATGCACTGCAGAAATTCACCAAAGATCCTTAGACAGCACCTTATAAACCCACAATCACTTCCATCTGGAAGGACAAGGGCAGCAGATATATGGAACCACCACCACCTTCAGGTTCCCCTCCAATTCACTCACCATCCTGACTTGGTAATATATCACGGTTCCTTCATTGTCGCTAGGTCAAAATTAGGAATTCCCTCCCTAATGGCATTGTGGGACAACTCACAACAAGTGGACTGTAGCGGTTCAAGAAGGCAGCTCACCACCACCTTCTCATGGGCAACTAGGGAAAGGCAATAAATGCTGGCAGTCAGTGATGCCCTTATCCCACAAATGTATAAAGAAAAAAAATAATTGATCCATATTTCCAAGCATTTGTTGCCAATAAAGCCAAGAAAATCTTCAAAATTTCTTTTCTGGCTATGGTGAATCTACTCATATCTTGGTCCCACAGTTTTTCTTTCCAATCTCATCTCACTAGCCTTACCTTACCCTTACAAGTCCAATCAGGGAACAGGTTTTTCTTATTTATCTACCCATGTGTTAGGGCTAGTACCTCTAAGTGCACCCTCAATTCTCTCAAGCCTGATAACTCTGGTATTTGGTATCCTTTATTAATTTATCTTCTCATTTGTTTGTGGACCACAGTTCCGACGCACAAAGACTTCTGTTTCTGGCGGTATCTGTCCTATATTTCCTATCCTTGTTTAACGGTGACTTCAATATTGGCTTCTCTTTTTCTGGACAGCTATTGTTTAACCTCTCCCATACTAGTAGGACTTCTTTTAACAGGTCATGATCTCCTTCTAGCAGCATGTTCTCTCCCAGATTTAGTATTTGAATTTACACTGCATTTTCTTGCCTTCCAGCTTTGTATTTCATGTTCCAAATCCATGGGCCGAACCTTCTTCCCTTGTCGTATGCATTAATCCACTTTTTATATTCAGGTATGAGAGTTATTTGACTCCTTGTTGTTTTCTATCACACCCTTACAATTGGCAAATTTGTGTCTATACCAAGCAACGTTGAAGAATATATTTCAACAATCTAGTTCCAATGCTATACAGTATTAATCTTTCATATTTACCTAATAACGTTCCTAGGCCTCTATTCTTTAAGCCTCTCTGTTTATAATGCACCAATCTCGATTCAAACTGGTTTCTGATGGTCTTACATTATACCTTAAGGCTTATCAAATGCCTTTCTGATACCTCATCTTTAATTAAAGTTATGTGAATGCAGTTCATTAAAATGCCCCGAAAAGGCAGAGCTAATTATAGCTCTTCCTAAACTGGGGCCTGATCACTTATTACTGATGAAGTATTACAATTTCTACCAGAAAGTACAAGATATGTACTATACCGTCTAACCACTTGCAACAAATTCTTACCATGAACAGCATATGCTAGCGCAGATTATTACTTATAGATTGGCTGATCTGCCAAATTTTTATGAACCATTCTTTTGATTACAGCATGGTCTGTTTCACATATTTCATTGCTAAAAGGGCTTCCTGCTAGTGTTTTCATGGTTATGCTCATATTTTTCACACATCCTTAAATTCAATTTAGCAAATCCGCCCTATCTATCCTCCCCCAAAACATTATTAGTGAGAACTTTTGATGGTAGTCAAAGTATAGTCCCATCCACTTATCTGTTACCTTATCCATAATTATTTTCTTACACATAGTATGCATTACTATCGACTGAATAAAGTCTCGTTGCCAAATCTCCAAAATTTAAAAATTATCTTTTTCCCTATCCTATACCTTCAAATCTATAGCCACTATCTGTTGAAATCTCTTGCGAAGGGCAGATTCACTTAAGCTTGTGATAGTAATCTTTGGTGTTTCTTATAAACCTTGCATTAACCATATATCTTCTATGAGTTTGCTGTCTTACCCAATTCTTAATCCAGCATCCTTTACTAACAGTTTTAACCTTTTGGAAGATAGAAAAGCAAATTATCTTTCTAGATTTAATAACTGATTTGTCTTCTAAATTTCTGTCTCATGATGTCAATAACAATTCTTTAATAAGAGATAACATTCCATGAAAGTAACACACTATAGTTTCCAAATGGTGTAAATCAGATTCATAGATTTTATAAATATGAAAACTTTGTTGTTTTCCCTGTTCAATTTCATCTGTGCCTTCTTCATTGATGGTCTAGTTAACAGTATTTTGGTAGACACTGCACCTGTGAATAAAGTCATTGTTCCAGCTGTTTTACAAAGAATGACCACTCTTTTTGAAAGATTTTCATTTGTTATCGTTCTGAAATTTGAAACTGGTGGAAATCAAGTTCTTTAAACTTTGTCCAACTTCTTAATTCTCAGAGTCAGTCTATTCCATACAGTCTAAAAGTGTGATTAAAATTAAAAGACTCTGTCACCAACACATTCTTTGGGTTAAAACTTCTAATGGCCAATACAATTCCCTCTGTTTGATTTGGACCTCCATCTTCTTCCGTTTTATGTTAAATTTCAAATACTCTATTATAGTTGGAACAGTTTACAGTATAATTGTACTTTGAATTGTACCTGACAACACTCCAAGTATTTCTGGAGTTCATTCATTTATTGTAAATTGCAAATTCTCTTTGTTCCTCAAGAGCATTTCTGTTCTCATTTCTCCTCATAACAGTTCTCCTTTTTTATTGTTGCTTGCAATCTGTACCTAGATACTCTCACCATTTTGTTAATACTGTGTCCTCCAGTGCTACAAACACTGCTAGACAGCAATAATTTGTTAGAAACTTCTTTACTTCCAACATTTGTTCTTGCTGTGTACATTTATCCTCAAATTTGATTCCAGTCAAAACTAGAAGCCTGTCCATACTTAATAAATTTGGCACTTAATAAGAGATAATATTCCATGAAAGTAACACATTATAGTGTCCAAATGGTGTAAATCAGATTCACAGATTTTACAGATATAATAACTTCAATGCCCACTAACTTAAATGTCAGCAAAGATTGGGAATTTCCAAATTAAATTTCTGTCGCCTTGTATAAAAATCCATTGATTTCCATTATACATAATACCAATCTTTTGCCCATCTAAATAAAGTCCATACCAATTTCCTCTTTGGTAAAGTATCTCAGTGCCACATGGTTACTTAATTATTTCTCTGATCAAAATCCTTGCAATCAGAAAACAGGAGTGAGTAATCATATCTCAAACTTTGCATTTTGACTCAACCATCCTCTGTTTCTGACGTTATACAATAAGAGATAAATGTTTTTGAATAGAATTCAAATCCATTTTTTAATGAGAACTTTATTTCAGTTGATCACACTCCAAAATCTCTCACTCCACTGACTACTAACTGTCTATATTTATACATTCAATTCTCATCTAGTTAAGCATTAATTAATATATCCTGTTCTCTCATTTCATTAGGTCTCAGGCATCCCTTTGGACCTTATTAATGATAATATAGTGGGAAAGGTTAGAACTAAAGTGGCAGGGGAATTGCAACCTAATCAGTCCCATATAAGAGTTTAGTTTGCTAAATTAAAGCATGTGAGATTGGGGGATAATATGCATGGATTGAGGATTGGTTTGAAAAACAGGAAACAAAGTAGGAATAACTTTGCAGAGTGCAGTAATTAGTGGGATACAGCAGAGATCGGTGCTTGGTTTCCAACTATTCACAATACATATCAACAGTTTGGATGAAGGTGCCAAACATAAAATTTCCAAGTTTACTGATGACACAAAGCAGAGTTTGAAGTATGAGTGTTGATGAGGACATAAAAAGGCTTCAAAATGATTTGGATAGGTTGAGTGAGTAAACGAATAGATGGCAGGTGCAATATCATGTGGATAGTTGCAAAATTGTCCATTTTGGTAGGAAAAATAGAATTACAGAATATAATTTAGATAATGAAAGATAGATAGGGAAATGCTGATGTACGAAAGGATCTGAGTGGGCTTGTATGCTGATCACTAAAATAAGGCATGCAGTACAGCCAGCAGTTAGGAAGGCCAATGGTCTGGGTGATCGCTTTGCAGAACACCCATGTTCTATCTGCAAAAATGAGCCCGAGCTTCCAGTTGCCTGCCATTTCACACACATCTGTGATCCCTGGCCAACATTTCTGTCTCTGGTTTGCTGCAGTCCTCCAGTGAGGCTCAGCATAAGCTGGAAGAACAGCACTGCATCTTCCACTTGGGAGCTCTGCAACTTTCAGGTCTCAACATCGAGTTCAATAATTTTAGAGCCTGAATATTTCCTTCCATGTCTTTTATCCACACCTCAGGCCCTGTTATAAGTGAGCTGCTTTCAGCAAAGTCATGAGACTGGAAGAATGCAGCAAGCCAGGCAGCATCAACAGGTGGAGAAGTCAATGTTTCGGGTGTAACCCTTTGGGGTCACTTCCTGATGCTGCCTGGCTTGCTCTGTTCTTCCAGCCTCCTGTTTGTCTACTTTGGATTCCAGTATCTGCAATTTTTTTGTCTTCAGCACAGTCAACCCATGTTCACCTACTCATTGTCCCCATCATCAGCTTTTCTCCTTCCCTAGCTTACAATTAACATTTCTTTGTCCGTCTAACTTTCTTTCTCTCTCTGTCACTCTCTGGGCTCCCACTGCTCCTATTCACTTGATCATTTCCCTCTGACCCCTATAAATCAGCATAATTATCACCTTTTCCTAACTGCTATCAGTTCTGAAGAAGGTGCACTGGATTCAAAACATCAACTCTGCTTTCACCCCACAGATGCTGCAAAGTTTCTTTGGCAATTTTTATTTTTGTTTGGGGCAAATGATCTGTTGGCTTTCATTACACGAGGATTTGTGCACAGATTCAAAGATGTTTTGCTACAACTGTACACAGCCTTGTTGAGAGACTATCTGGAGTATTTTGTGCAGTTTTGTTCAGCTTACCTATCAAAGTACTATTTGCCATGCAGGGAGTTCAGTGAAGATTAACCAAGCTGATTTCTGGGGTGACAGGATTATCAAAATAGGGAGAGTCTGGGTCGACCAGTCTTCACTGGAGTTTAGAAGAATGAGAGGGATTTCATTGAAACGTATAGAATTCTGACAGGGCTAGACAGACAGGATGTCGAGATGATGTTTCCCATGGCTAAGGGGTCACAGTCTCAGTATAGTATATAGGATCATCCATTTTGGATTGGGATTACGAGAAATCTCTCCACTTTTAGAGGATGGTGATCTTGTGAAATTCTCTATTACAGAAGGTTGCGGAGACCAAGTCACTGAAGATACTTAAGAATGAAAAAGACAGATTTCTAGATACTAAAAGGGTATGGAGACAGTGCAGTGTATAGTGTTATGATAGAGGATCAACCATGATCATACTGAATAGTAGTGCAGGCTTGATAGGTTGAATGATCTTCTCCTGATCCTATCTTGTATGTTTCTAAGTTGTACTGCATGAGTGGACTCATCATCCACTAAGCTCTGATACTCTGTCTCCTTTTATACAATTATATTTAGAAGGTTTGGATTCCAAACCAGTTTCAGTCTCAGCTTGCTTAGAAAATGGGAGGGTCAGTTTTCTTTCTTAGATTCCCTTTTCAGTTTTTCTTCTTAATTAAAATCTATCTTAAAAAAATAAAAGCTCTGAACTACTGAATCCATCACATTTTGTAATTTCGCTGCAAGCCTTCTCCTCTATTTAGTGAAGGACAGTGCCGAATGCTTGGATCAAACAAATCTGTTTTTTTTGCCATAATTATATGTATGCAATGTTATGGCATCCCTGAGCTACAAAGGGAAACAATCAACTAAGTGCTCTCTTAACCATATCACTGATGCTGAAAAATAGGTTAGTAGAGATGTTAACATTTCTTCCAAATACAGTGCATCCAAAGATCATGTTCACACTGCACTGAATTACATTCTGAAATGTCACTTGAACCTGCAACAGATTGGGATTCAGAAGTGGATGCGCTCTACCACTGAGCTAAGTCTGATGTTTATTACAGTTTAGCTACAAAAGAAACTAATCTGTGAAGCCCAATGAACCAAAACCAAAAAAAAAATAGGAAAAGCACATAACTATATACCAATAATGTATTTGTAACAAACTTACTGGGCAACCTCGGGTGCAGGAACCCAATTGTGGCCCTTTTAAAATGAGTAAGGGACAGACAGATTTCAATGGAGTCTTACAACAACTGGGAAACCTGCTGAGGAAGCCGATTTGATTAAATATTCAATGTAAGGAGTCTTGCATATGCCATTATAGTCACTTGCTTCTTGATCTCGATATGAAGCTGGGAATTAGGGCCATTAAAAATTTGATGTGCGAGGATGGAAACCCGCTTTTCTTGCTGACTCCTACTGCTAGTGCAAATCCATGTGATACCTAAAAAAAATGGGATTATAGGAATAAATTAGGTGTTTTCAGAACAAAAAAATTACTGGTATCAAAAGCTTTAGAGTAATTATTGAATATGCCCTCAGTCATTGTTGACGCATATCATCTTGGACCTGACTGCCAAATGTGTATTACAATCTGGATGGCAACCAGTAACTTTGATTTTAAAGAAGTCAAAGTTCAAAATTCCAGGTACTTATGAAGAGAATAAAACCCCAAGATTCCATGGTTTTGAACAAACAGCTATAAACTATACAAAGTTAAAGACAGTAATATAATTTTCAATATATGCATATACAATCTATATGCTAACGTCCAATTACAATTAATCTGAGGTAAATATGGGTAACAGAAACACTGTCTCCGAACATCCCTTAAAGCACATCAAGTAGCAAATGCAGTCAAGACAGAATCTATAGATTTCTCAACAAGCTTCCAGACATTGATGAGATGGTTGGTCTATATATCTCAATATACGTTATGAGGGATTCCAATTCTTCATTTTTGACAAACTTGCCTTGAAACATCCTCAAGAGCTCATCCATTGTGAACTGCCTCAATAACTGCTCGCTTTCTGTAATTTCACCTTTCTTTCCATGGTTTGCACTCCCTTAGATTCTGGAAATTGTTCTCCTGTACTTATAACCACAACTATTATGTAACTATTATTTGGAAGAGCAAAATGCAGCAACCCCTTGGAACTGTCTGTTCCCTGCATGTTACAATGTTCATAAACTGCTGGCTTGTACAGTACAAGATGGATACAAACAGAGGATTTCATCACAACATGTACTTGTAACAGGGACCACAGAATGGCGAGCAAGTTGATTTTCTCCTCCCAGAGTAGGGTGGTCAATTATCACATTCAAGCTAATGGTCCATCTAGGATTAATGAACTCAGCGTTGATCAATCTCAGACATTCCTGATCTATCTATGTGGTTCAGCTATTTATTGATTATACTTACTAAAGCAGTCTGAGAGCTGGAAGCTGATGGAGAATGACATTTGTAGCTTGAAAAACAACCTACATTTAAACACTGAAGCCTGTACATTACACTCCAGGCTAAATGTTCACTCTACTGTAGAACACACAATATATCTTTAAACCAAAAAGATGACATTTGAAATATTCAAAACTTATGGCACAAATAGTGCAGAACCTAATTTCAAAGGAGGTAAGATTGTGTTAAGCAGTCTCATCTTGTGTTATGATTTTCACTTTCATCATATGTGATGCAGGCTGAATCATATGTTACTGCCAACAAGTTACATTTATTAAATTCAAATGTGACTTGCAGGAGGAAATAAATCAGGAACCTTAGCCACAATTGTCTACAATCAGATTCAAAGAGTGTGCAATGAAGTTCAAAATGTAAATTATACATACACAAGAGGTTTGCCTGGCTGTGTGCTTTTGAAAAAACAGTATGTTTCACTTTGGTAAATTACCTGGAAGGAAAATGACAAGAGCAATCTCATTCCTTTGCAGCTGGCTGATCAGCTGTGGCTTCTCATCAACCTGCACTCAGTGTCTGCCTCCAAGATCGACAGCTAGGACAAGTTTTAAATAAGGCACACACAAATACCTGCACATTATATGTAACTCATCTATCCCCTGCCTTTAATCTTGCAGCATTATGCACAAAAATAATTGTATGGTGATGTTTTCAAATCAACACCCATTATGCAACTCTCCCAGATGCTATCAACTAGCTAGAGACTGAAAGCTCTCAGTTTGACTGAGACCAGAAGCAGTAGCAATTGTTTCAAAGAAAATCAAAGACTTGAAAGAGCAAAATGTGACAGTATTAAAGAAAAAGTAATGGATGACCGTTATACCCAAATGCCAAAGTTTAATTGCACTAGAGAATAACAGTCAACTTTCCCCAGTAGAAAAGATGAATCTGCCACGGTCAATGTAAGTTCAATAAATTTCCTATTTTAACATGGTGAGCATCAGTTACCTTCCCTTCTTTAAGGCGGTTAACCCAAATTGTTCATCTTTTTCCCTCCTGTGCAATGTTGACCAACATGTTGCATTAAGAACTTATCCTAAATTTACCTGCACAAATCAGTATGATTGAATATTTTAACATCTGCAATAACTGTTGTCTGCAATTACAACTTACTTCTCTTACAAATCAATTCTTTCATAACATAGTCAACTTCATAGAAGTGAGTTATAAATAAAGGCCATTTATTCAGACATAAAAGCATATTTGTGGTCGCCACAGCAGGTCATTTCACATCTTAGATGTGACAAAATCCAAAGCTCTCAACAAAACACATAATTCAGCATTTCTTTTTCATAGATATTGTTGTGGTCTGCATGGTTTAAGTGCAGTGAATCAAATTTAGCAACATATTCATCTGTTAGTATGTAATCTTACAATTACATAACATTGCACAAAGACCTTATCTATTTGTGTAATTGAAATGAATTTGGTCTTTTAATAATAATTAAGAATGATTTGGAAATTCATTTCATACTTATGTATGAAATCTATACCGTTGTCTGTCAGTAATGCTATATCAGGATGCTGGATAAATCTTTCCTTTCCCCATGATGCTGAGTTTCCAAATATCTGAAGCATTTACAGAAACTGATCATGAATCTTGTAAAGTGATTTTTATGCCTTGCATTAATATCACCATTTTGTGCAGCAATTGGCTAGGTGAACCCAAAGGCAGAACTACGAATGTTTCAGAAAATGATAACGGATAATAAAGAAATGTAGAAGAAAAGGAAAACATGCAAGCAGTTCTGAGAAACCTAAAGATAATGGGAAGAACAGTGGAATTAATAATAGTTAATGCTAATTGGAGAAAATAACGGAACTTAAGGAGACCATATGTTTAGGAACTGATAATTACCACCCAGATTATTAAAAGAGGAGGCTAGTCATTAATTTTTAAAGCTCCATGGATTGAGGAATTGCAATTTTGACTTGTAAAGTATAAATTATATGTTCTATCAATTTTAACTCATAAGCTTATAAAAACAAAAGTTCAACTTGATATTTTAAGAAAGGAAGGAATGAGTAAACATGAACTTAAATTTTACTGAGTGGGCACATGAATCAACATCCGGCAAAAATAGAGATCTGAGGCCTGCAAGGACAAGTGGCAGGACTACCTGCAAAATGTTCAAAGTGACTAGTGGACAAGGTACTGTATCCAAACAATTCTCACAGGATCTCTGTTTTTAGTGTATCTTCACACTTTATTTTCCCTTTCAGGAATAAAGAGGTAGTGGTTATTAGACAATCGAACCACATGCTGAATAGGTCTTGGTGTCAGATTTGAAATCAGAGGTTCCAGCCCAGAGGTGGGGATGCTAACACTGTGCCAAAATAACTCACTTCTATGAAGTTTTATCAACAGATTGGGGAGATGGCCAGTTAATGGTGATATACAGGTCCTACAGCCAGAAGCTTGCAAAGATACCCATTTCTAAAGATGTATAGTACTAAAGGCAGTTCAAAGGAGGTTCACGAGATTGATTCCAGGGATGAAAGGGCTGTTGCGGAGGGGCGTTTGAAGCGCTTCCGCTTATACTCATTGGAGTTCAGCAGAAGGTGGGGGGGGCGGAATCTGATTGAAGTATATAAAATGCTGAAGGGGTTTGATAAGGTTGATATTGAACAGATGTTCCTCCTTATGGGATAGCCTTGAACAAGAGGCCATAGATATAGAGTGAGAGGAGGTAGGTTTAAAACTGAGATGAGGAAAAACTACTTTTCTCATAGGGTTGTGAATCTGTGGAACTTCCTGCCCCAGAGTGCAGCGGAGGCAGAGTCAATTAACAGATTCATGAAAGAAATAGATATGTTTCTGATGAAAAGAGGGATAAAGGGCTGTGGGGAGCTGATAGGTAACTGGAGTTGAGACCAGGATAAGATCAGCTATGATCATGTTAAATCGTGGAGCGGACTTGAGGGGCTAAATTGCTTTCTCCCACTCTTAATTCCAATGTACATATGTATGTGCAGCATTCAGGCAAGCTAAAGGAACAGGATGCAAAAGGTGGTCTATAGCAATGTAGGCAGTGAAGGAATGTCTTCAGAACAAGCAAGGGCCACCTCACAATTCAGTCCACATGGAGATGGTTCTATAGTTATCAAGAGAAATTTGAGATACTCCTTTTCCATCAGATGAGCGGAAGAGGTCCACCACTTTGAGCAGGCGGCATGATTGGAGGAGTAGTTGAGAAGTCACTGGAAGAACTTGGAAAGAGGATTGGCAGTTTGAAGTACAAATTAGAAGCCCAGTATCAAGTAACAGGCTAGGTGGTAGACCCATGCATGGGAAACATCAACTTTCATATTGAGGGATCTAGTGCAAATACACTAGATCCATGTGCCAGTGGTGGTACACAAGAATTAGGAACAGGAATAGGCCAATGTGCTCTGCAAGCCTGGTCCACTACCCTATAAGATCATAGCTGATCTGATTGTTGTCTCAGCTCCACTTGCCTGTCTGCCCCTTAACTATTCACTTCGTTGGGGATCAAAAATCTATCTAACTCAGTCTTAAATTGATGGGTGAATATTGCATTGAGATAGCTGATTGGCAAGAACATCATATTATTCTAGTACCATGGTGGCACACACTTACAGTACTGAGCCCAGATGACCATGAGACAACAGTGATACTGCATGTCTGTGCTGTCAGGAGGACCACACTCAGAATGTCACGGAGTGGCAATGACCCAGCAATGGAGTACGTTTTATCATTAAGGACATTGATGCATGAGGAGGTCATGGCCAAATGGGCCATAACAGTGGGAGGAAGCAGGCGTGAAAGTTTTAACGACTGAGTAAACTGATGGATATGTCCAACACTCCCAAGAACATGTGTGTGACGTGTAGCACCTGAGTAGGCCTCTATTCCCTCTACAAGTTTATAATTAAGTGGAGGTAACAGGCCTTCTTTGAAATAGCATCGGTTTCAGTTAAAATCATTTCTCTTCAGCCGGTATAGCAGCACAAGCATACTGCAACAATGGGAGATCTCAGAGGATACAGTGAGATATACACATGAATGGTTTTTGTTCCATTTGTAGAATGGGTGCCACAATCTGCTAAGTCCTACACAGCTGCTGCTATTTCCTAAAAGAGAGAGGAGCAGCACAGTAATGCTCTGCTTAATGCAGAAGGTTAGCATCAGGGCATCAGCTAACCAGCTGATGCTTCAGCAGTGAAAGAATGAGGTTTCACTGTGATAACTTGTTAGCTGCAGAAGCCTTCAAAGTTCAATCAGAGTCTAAGGTTGTGACATTTTATACATAATGACATATTTATTTATAGGCACCTTTTGACAGGACATAGATGTGGAATTAATTAAATTGACAGACTATGAAGGTGAGGGTCTTGTGAATCCCTGAGCTTGTCCAGAACTTTTAGAAGGGCAAGTGCGGAATTAAATGGGGCAGAAAGAAAAAAATTTGTTTCCCAATATAAGGGTTGAAGTTTTTGTATTAATTTCTCAGAATCCTTCAAGCAGGTTAATGTCAGGAACTTTTGTTTGTATTCACTAGAATGTCATAATTCCTCAAAACAACCTAGTTCACTAGAGTTACACTTAAGGCAAAAATGGAATACATGTATGTTCACAAACACAGCAATATGTATTAAGCATGAACCCAAAGAGGTATGCTTCATCCATCAAGCTCTGGTGAATACAAATAACCTTGACAGAACACAGTCTATCCAAACTAGCTTAATTATGCTGCTACAAATATACACAACAGTCCCAATAAGCAAACCCCCTCAAAACACAATTTAAAAAATGGAACAGATGATTACAGGTTGAAATGAGAAAGGGAGAAAGAGAGAGAGTGTGAGAGTGTGTGTGTGTGTGTGTGTGTTTGTGAGACAGAGAGTCTATTTTAACACAGCTCACTGTTGAATTTCAACCAGTTCTGGACTGAACTGCTCAGCTAGAGAGCTGACCACTCCCCTTTCTTTATACAGGTCACTTCTAAAACATGAAGACCTCTCAATACCCTTTAATCTCTGTACCAAATCAATCTAATCAGTACTGGTAGCGTTCACGATCCCTCTGAAAAAAACTAAGGACGTAGTATCCTTGAGAAAGGAGCAGCTTTTAGAAAAAATGGATCCAGCTTTGTGACACCTCCCCCCTTAAAAAATGAACTATCACTATTAAAAGATGGCTTCATTTTTAAAACCTTTCAAAAACCCGGTTAGTATCCTAAGCACATGTATACTCTATAATAACTATAAACATGCAAACATGCACAACCACATGTGAATTCAGGCCGTGGCATACCAACATCGAACACCATCGTATTTCATTTAAGTCTCGATAACGCATCAACAATCACGTTTTTGCAACCTGTCACATGTGCAATTGTCAAATTGAATGTCTGCAACAACAAGCTCCATCGAAACAGTCTGGCATTTTTGTCCCTAAATGTTTCTACAAATGTCAACGGGTTATGATCAATGTATATGATTGTCTCAGATGCATTGCTGATAATATAAACACTGAAATGTTGTAATGCCAACACCAAGAGTAACCCTTGATTCCAATATCCTTGAGAGCTCTATCCAACTCTTTCTTAAATGAATCCAGAGACTGGGCCTCCACTGTCCTCTGGGGCAGAGCATTCCAACCTCTGGGTGAAAAGGTTTCTCCTCATCTCTGTCCTAAATGATCTACCCAGTATTTTTAAGAAAATATTTCTGTTGATGAACATTCAACTTCCTGGAAAAATACCCAATGGGTCATTCTATTCCCTTGTCATCCTCTTGCAGGAGCAACACACTGACACCTACATCACTGGCATCAATAGCCACCTTAAAAGGCTTTGTATAAACAGTTGTGGCTAGTACTGGGGAGTGGTTAACACAGCGTTTAGGCTGTCAAATGCCTTTTGGCTGTCCACTGAAACTAGTGGAGCAGTAACACTGCTAAAGTTCGGCACAAACTTTCAGTAAAATCCATTCAATCCCAGGAACTGTAGTATTGTAATTTTTTGTTGATGGTGTGGCAAATTCCCTAATTACGTTCGTTTTCAGATTCTATGGGGCCATTTGTGTATGTCCAATAATATGGCCTAGGAAGATGACTTGGGCTTTGGCAAATTCACTTTTAGATAGGCTTACCACGAAGCATGCCTTCCAAAGTCGATCAAACAAGTCTGATAAATGTTCTAAATGTTTCTTCCACATGTGACTAAAAATCAGCAGGTCATCAATATACACCATGTAGTTAGGTCATCCAGCAATTACGCTATTAGTCACTCTCTGAAATCTGGCTGGAGTATTTTTCATATCAAATGGCATGGTTTTGAACTGATCTAGTCTATTACAAAAGCTGAAATTGCCTTTTCTCTCCCTGACAGAGGTACATGACAGTAGACAATAGACAATAGACAATAGGTGCAGGAGTAGGCCATTCTGCCCTTTGAGCCTGCATCACCATTCAATATGATCATGGCTGATCATCCTTAATCAGTATCCTGTTCCTGCCTTATCTCCATAACCCTTGATTCCAATATCCTTGAGAGCTCTATCCAACTCTTTCTTAAATGAATCCAGAGACTGGGCCTCCACTGTCCTCTGGGGCAGAGCATTCCACACAGCCACCACTCTCTGGGTGAAGAGGTTTCTCCTCAACTCTGTCCTAAATGACCTACCCTGTATTTTTAAGCTGTGTCCTCTGGTTCGGCACTCAACCATCAGCGGAAACATGTTTCCTGCCTCCAGTGTGTCTAATCCTTTAATAATCTTATATGTCTCAATCAGATCCCCTCTCAGTCTTCTAAACTCAAGGGTATACAAGCCCAGTGGCTCCAGTCTTTCAGTGTAAGGTAATCCAGCCATTCCAGGAATTGACTTCATGAACCTCTGCTGCACTCCCTCAATAGCCAAAATGTCTTTCCTCAGATTTGGAGACTAGAACTGCATATAGTACTCCAAGTGTGGTCTTACTAGGGCCCTGTACAGCTGCAGAAGCACCTCTTTGCTTCTACACTCAATCCCTCTTGTTATGAAGGCCAGCATGCTATTAGCCTTCTTCACTACCTGCTGTACCTGCATGCTTACCTTCATTGACTGGTGTACAAGAACACCCAGATCTCTCTGTACTGACCCTTTACCTAAATTGATTCCATTTAGGTAGTAATCTGCCTTCCTGTTCTTGCCACCAAAGTGGATAACCATACATTTATCCACATTAAACTTCATCTGCCATGCATCTGACCACTCACCTAACCTGTCCAGGTCACCCTGTAATCTCTTAACATCCTCATCACATTTCACCCTGCCACCCAGCTTAGTATCATCAGCAAATTTGCTAATGTTATTACTAATACCATCTTCTATATCATGAACATATATTGTAAAAAGCTGCGGTCCCAGCACTGATCCCCGCGGTACCGCACTGGTCACTGCCTGCTATTCCGAAGTGGAGCCGTTTATCACTACTCTTTGTTTCCTATCAGCCAACCAACTTTCAATCCATGTTCGTACTTTGCTCCCAATACCATGCACCCTAATTTTGCTCACTAACCTCCTATCAAAAGCTTTCTGAAAGTCCAGGTACACTACATCCATTGGATCTCCCTCGTCCATCTTCAGTGTTACATCCTCAAAAATTCCAGAAGATTAGTCAAGCATGATTTCCCCTTCATAAATCCATGCTGACTCTGACCTATCCTGTTACTACTATCCAGATGTGTATTAATTTCATCCTTTATAATAGACTTCAGCATCTTTCCCACCACTGAAGTCAGACAAACTGGTCTATAATTTCTTGCTTTCTCTCTCCCACCTTCCTCAAAAATTGTATAACATTAGCCACCCTCCAATCCGCAGGAACTGGTCCCAAATCTATTGAACTCTGGAAAATAATCACCAATGCATCCACGATTTCTCGAGCCACCTCTTTAGTACCTTGCGAAGTAGACCATCAGGCCCCGGGGACTTATCAACCTTCAGACCTAACAGTCTCTCCAACACCAATTCCTGGCAAATATAAATTCCCTTCAGTTCAGGTCCTTCAACCACTGTTACCTCAGGGAGATTGCTTGTGTCTTCCCCAGTGAACAGAGATCTGAAGTACCATTTCAATTCTTCTGCAATTTCTTTGTTCCCCGTAATATATTCCCCTGTTTCTGTCTTCAAGGGCCCAATTTTAGTCTTAACCATTCCCCACTCTTCTCTGGACTCTCTAGCCTCACTTTACATAATTGAGCACTTTTTATCTCACCAAGAATTACCTTTTCTGGCAATAGTCCCTCAGGACTACAAATCTCCTCATCTTACAGCATTACAGACAGAGAGATTCCTGTTTCCCTTAATATTGTAACCTCTTTACCTGCTACTCCTGGCCTACAAGGTGGATACACTTTGCCCGTGCATGTATATTTGTTAAGCAGATCTGGCACTTCCTCCTTAACCAACCTCTGATCATCTTGTACACTCTGAGGCAGTTGTCTAACTTCCCTTGGGCTTTTTGTTAGTAGTCCAACAAAACTTACAGGCATGTCTGATTTTCCCACATCTGGCTTTCACCTAGCCCACCAACATCATGATTTTGTGTGGCCCACTTTATTACAATGAAACCACCGGAGCATTTTAACTTCTTTCTCCCCCTCAAGGGTTTCTTTTTGACCCTGTAGTAAGATATCCTTATGATCTTCACTGAGATCTACCTTTATCTTTCCATGTGAGGATTTCTCTTTGCCCCAACTTCTATCTCTCATGGACTGAAATTGAGTCTGGAATCTAAACTGAGTCTTACGGACCAGCTCATAATCATCAGCCACTTCAGCTGCTAAGCTTGCTGTTTTAACTCTCTGCTCTTCCACATGAATTTGCAGTACTTCAGGCAGTGAATTTTTGAATTCCTCAAAATAATTACCTCTCTAAGGGCATCATAGGTTTGCTTGATTTTTAAAGGTCTTATCCATCTATTGAAATTATTCTGATCCTTTCACCAGGGTCCCTCCTTCGACTCCTGAAACGCTGTCTATTGGCTTCTGGTACAAGCTCATATGCACTTCAAATGGCTTTTGTCATCTTCTCATACTCACCAGATACCCCCTCTGAATATCTCACTAACTCTACTTACAAGTTTCGTTTAGATCAATAAAACCCACATTGGCACTGGTCACTGCATTTATTTAGCCACCTTTTCAAATGAGATGAAAAAGGTTTCCACATCCTTCTCATCAAATTTAGGCAATGCTTGAACATACTTCAACAGTTTCTCATTAGGCTTATGACTACCAGGGCCTTGCTCGTCCTCATTAAGCCTACCTTCAACCATTATCTCCAGCCTTTTAAGCTGATTTTCCTTTTTAACTGTCAGTTTTTGGAAGTTCAAACGCTCTCTCTTTTCCTTTCTGTGCTCTCTCTTTCCCCTCTGTTCTGCTTTTAATCATAACTCCAACTGTTTCATTCCTGCTGCCCTTACCTTATCTCTCACCTCTAACTCAAGCTGCTTCATTTGCAATTGAATTCTTGCCATCTCTACAGATGCTGACAGTTTCTCCAGCAAGCTTAAATGCTGGGCTACTGCTGTGATTATCTCCTTTCCTCACAGAAGCAGGCAGGTCCAATCCCAGCTGGTCTGCTCATTCCTGCAGCTTGGTCTTACTCACCATTTCCAAACTTCCGCATCCACTTCCAGAAAACGTTTGGCGACTGAAAGAGTCATTACTATCCCAAGCTTTGTCTAACCAACCAAACCAACACCTGAAATAAACATACTAGCACCTACCACTCACTGTTTAAAATCCTGCAAAGAGCCCCCGATCTGTTATGGACTAGGCCAGACCACTCAAAACATTCCTGAGCAGGCAACCCCGACCATAACTATGCAATTGTTTTGATAAGTGTATAGTGAAGGTTACCCAGAGTAAACTAGCTGGGTTGACTACCAGGTTGTAAAACAGACAAAAAATATATGCACCAAATTACACAATGAAACACAAAGAATAGAATAAAGAATCTCTATAGAACTCAGTCTATCCAAACTAGAGTTAATTAAACTGAACACACGCAACAATCCCAACAAGCAAACCCCCTTAAAACACAGTTATAAAAATGGAACAGATGGTTACAGGTTGAAATTAGAAGGGCAGAAAGAGAGAGAGAGAGAGAGAGAGAGAGAGCCTGTTTTCCCACAGCTCACGGTTGAATTCCCAACCAGTTCTGGACTGAACTGCTCAGCTATAGAGCTGACCACTCCCCTTTCTTAATACATGTCACTTCTAAAACATGACCACGTCAGCCTAAGATCTCATCTGTTTACATATAAACAAAAAGGCCTCTCAATACTCTTTAATCTCTGCACCAAACCAGTCTTAGCAGCACAGGAAGTGTTTACGACCGCCCTGAAAAAAACCAAGAAGATAGTATCCTTGAGAAAGGAACAGCTTTTCGAAAAAAGGAACCAGCTTTGTGACACAAGCTAATAAGGACTATGTAATAAATGTATTCTGGTTAATCAAGATGGAACCCCCTTCTGACAAATACTTCATAACACCATAAGACATAGGAGCAGAGATTAGGTCATTCAGCCCATCAAATCAGCTCCACCATTAAATCAAGTTTCTAAGCCCCATTCTCCTGCTTTCTCCCTGTAACCCTTAATCCCCAAGAACCTATCAATCTCAATCTAAATATACTCAATGACCTGGCCTCCATAACTCTCTACGGTAATGAATTCAATAGATTCACCACTCTCTGACTGAAGATGTTTCTCCTTATCTCTGTTCTAAAATGTCTTCCCTTTACTCTAAGGCTATGCCCTTGAGTTCTCAAATTTTCCTATCATTGGAAACATCTTTCCAACATCTACTCTGTCCAGGCCATTCAATATTCTCCAAGTTGCAATTAGATTCCCCTTCATCCTTCTAAACTCCATCAAATATAGACCCAGAGTCCTCAAACTATCCTCATACGTTAAGCTTTTCATTCCTGGGACCATTCTCGTGGGCTTCCTCTGAACACGTTGCAGGGCCCGTACATTCTTCCTGAGATACTGGGCCCAAAACTATGCACAGTACTCCTGACGTAGTCTGACCAGAGCCTGAGAAGTACATCACTGCTTTTATATTCAAGTCCTCTCAAAACAAATGCCATCATTGCATTTGCCTTTCTATTACTGACACAAGCTGCAAGTTTACCTTGAGAGAATCCTGGACAAGAACTCCCAAGTCTCTTTGCACTTCAGATTTCTGAAGTTTCTCCCATTTACAAAATAGTTCATGCCTTTATTCTTCCTAACAAAGTGCACGATCTCACACTTTCCCACCTTATACTCCATCTCCCACTTTTTGCCCACTCTCCAAACTTGTCCAAATCCTTCTGCAACCTCCCTGTCTCCACAATGCTACTGTCCCTCTACCTATTTTTGTATCATCTGCAAACTAAGCCAGAATGCCTTCAGTTCCTCCATCTAGATAATTAATGTACAGAGGATACTCGATGATCCAGCATTCAATTAACCAAATTTTGGATTATCCGAACAAGATTGCAAGGTCCTGATGCTTGGCTATGTCATTTGGCATTCAATTAACTGAATTAAATAGTCCCCACCTGTGTCCTACGGATAATTGAGCTTCCTCTGTGAAAAGTAAATAGTCATGGTCCCAACACTGAGCCTTGCGGAACACCACTTGTCTCCAGCTGCCATCCTGAGAAGGACCCTTTTATCACAATTCTCTGCTTTCTATCCATGAGCCCTTATCATACTCAGTAGCCTCCTGTGTGGCACCTTCTTGAAGTCCAGGTAGATAACATCCATTGGCTCTCCCTGGTCTAAACTGCTCGTTACTTTCTCAAAGAATTCTAGCAGATTTATCAGGCATGAGGTCCCCTTGATGAAACCATACTGACTTTGCCCTATTTTACCATGTATTTCTAAGTATTTGGAAATCTCATCTTTCACAATGGATTCCAGGATCTTATTCATGACTAAGGTTCGGCTAATCAGTCTGTAATTTTCCGTCTTTTGCCCTGCTCCCTTTATAAGCAGGGATGTAACATTAGCAATTTTCCAGTCCTTTGTGGCCCTCCCTGATTCGAGCAATTCCTGAAGGATTTCCACTAATGCCTCCATTATCTCTTCAGTTATCTCACTTAGAACTCTGGGTGTTTTGGCTCTGGGTGTTTTCTCTGGCTAGTGTTTTGTGCAGTCCTTGCATGGGATTTTGTACACTACGTTGGTTTTGCTCATGCTGGTTATCAGGTCCTTTGTCCTGGTGAGTTGTTGTCTGAGAGTGGCTGTTGGTTTGTGTGCTGTTATGAGTCCTAGTGGTCGCAGCAGTCTGGCTGTCAGTTCGGAAATGCTCCTGATGTATGGTAGTGTGGCTAGTCCTTTGGGTTGTGGCATGTCCTCATTCCATTATCTTTCCCTTAGGCATCTGATGATGAAATTGCGTGGGTATCCGTTTTTGGTGAATACCTTGTATAGGTGTTCTTCTTCCTCTTTTTGCAGTTCTGGTGTACTGCAGTGTGTTGTGGCCCTTCTGAATAGTGTCCTGATGCAACTTCGTTTGTGTGTGTTGAGGTGGTTGCTTTCATAGTTCAGGACTTGGTCTATGTGTGTGGCTTTTCTGTATACCTTCATGCTGAATTCTCCATTCGGTGTTCTTTGTACCATCACATCTAGGAATGGGAGCTGGTTGTTCTTTTCTTCCTCTCTTGTGAATTGGATTCCTGTGAGTGTGGCGTTGATGATCCAGTGTGTGTTCTCCATTTCTGTGTTTTTAAAGATTACAAAGGTGTCGTCCACATATCTGACCCAGAGTTTGAGTTGTATTTGCGGTAAGATTGTTTGTTCTAACCTTTGCATTGCTGCTTCTGCTATGAGTCCAGAGATCGGTGAGCCCATGGGTGTTCCATTGATTTGTTCGTATATCTGGTTGTTGAATGTGAAGTGTGTTGTGAGGCACAGGTCCAGTATTTTAAAAATACCGTCTTTGTTATAGGTTCAACGTCCTGTTGTCTGTTCTGTATGTCCAGCAGGTTGGATATTGTTTCTCTGGCTAGGGTTTTGTCGATAGAGGTGAATGGTGCAGTTACATCGAATGAGACCGTGGTTTCTTCCTTGTTTATTTCTGATGATGTCCAAGAATTCTTGTGTTGACTATATAGAGTGTCTGGATCCGCTGATCTTGTGTTTCAATTTCTGTTGAAGCTCTTTAGCCAGTGATGGTGTCCCTGGTAGTGATACTATGGGTCTGAGTGGGATATCTGGTTTGTGTACTTTAGGTAGTCCATAGAATCTGGGGGTGTTGTTGTTTTCAGGTTTCATTCTTTGTAGGTCTGACCTGGTTATCTGTCCATTTTTTTGTAGATTCCTCAGTGTGTTGTTTATCCTATTGGTGAGCTGTGGGGTGGGGTCATACTCCCTCTTTTGGTAGGTATTGGTATCTGCAAGTAGTTGTTGTGCTTTTTGGATGTAGTCTGCTTTGTCCAGTATGACCGTCATTCTGCCTTTGTCTGCTGGTAGTATGATTATGTTCTTATCGTTTCTTAGTGATCTTCAGATGCCTAAGGGAAAGACAATGGAACGAGGACATGCCGCAACCCAAAGGACTAGCCACACTACCATACATCAGGAGCATTTCCGAACTGACAGCCAGACTGCTGCGACCACTAGGACTCATAACAGCACACAAACCAATAGCCACTCTCAGACAACAACTCACCAGGACAAAGGACCCGATACCCAGCATGAGCAAAACCAATGTAGTGTACAAAATCCCATGCAAGGACTGCACAAAACACTACAGAGGACAAATAGGAAGACAGCTAACAACATTTGCAACAAAAACTCCCAGCTCGGTGAACAGAACCACATAAATTCAATCATGTTGTGATCACTGCCTCCTAAGCATTCGTTCACCTTAAGCTTGCTTATTAAGTCCTTCTTATTGCACAACAGTTAATCCAGTACTGCCTGTTCCCTTGTGGGCTCCACCACAAGCTGCTCCAGGAAACCATCTCATAGACATTCCACAAATTCATTTTCTTGCGGTCCACTACCAACCTGATTTTCCCAGTCCACCTGCATATTGAAATCTCCCAAGATCACTGTAACTTTGTCTTTCCTACACATCTTTTCTATCTCCTCGTGTATATTACGCCCCAGGTCCCTGATTACTACTTGGAGGCCTGTACATAACTCTAACTATGGTTATTTTACTTTTGCAGTTCCTCAATTCTACCCACACAGATTCCACACCAATTATTTCATTTCTTACTATTGATTTAATTTTATTTCTTACTAATAAGCCAACCACATCCCCTCAGTTCACCTGCCTATCTTTTTCGATAGGATGTATACCCTTGAATATTCAGCTCCCAATCCTGATCTCCTTGCAGCCATGTCTCCATGATGCCCGCCATGTCATACCCGCCAAGTGCGATCTGTGCCACAAGCTCATTTACCTTATTCCTTATACCATGTGTATTCGAATATAACACCTACTGTCTTATATTAACCGTCCCCCTACTCATTGTCATTCATTTGGCCAGCATGCTTGAAGTTTGATTGTTAACCCTTTCCATACACTCTGTCCTAAGTCCAGTGCCTAAGGATGAAAATTCTTCTATTTAAAGGAAAAAAAAGCTCAGCTGAGAAATTAAAAGAATCCTTAAACCACTAGTGACTGGCATTATAATCATTTAAATTTTGTGGGAAAAAAACTGCAAAAGATATCTTAGGAAGAAATCTTACTTGTTGAAAAATTAGCAATTCAGCACAATTAAACAGCAAATTAGAGTAAAAGGACAAAGCAGAAGAAAAGTTTATTAAAATTTTGAAACAAAGTTTGATTTTTGTTGCGCTGAAAGTCTTTTGCTGCCTGACTCGTGATACAGATGTCTGTGTATAAAACCTCAAACTCTTCAGGAGGGAAAATAGAGAAAGCAGAAGATAATTCCTGTTTCCGACAAGAAGCAAAACTCTCTAACAAGCAAATGCTCCTTAAAGTGAAACAGCTGAGTCATGTTGCAGAATCACCAGTTATAGTTATTCAGTGGCACTTTTGGAGTTGGAGCGACATGAGCAGTAGAAGGATGCAGTTGACTCAGGTCATTTCTCTAACTAAGAAGAAGCAAAGTGTGACTTGTCTTTACCTTTGCCAGGGAGTGATAAAATGAGGAATAAAGTATTTTTACAACTAAATGTAATGGGCCTGGACACTGAAGAGAGATTGAAGATCCAACACAATCAATGGACAGAATGTACAGAAAGAATGACTTATTGGAACCCTATGGGGTGAGATTGATATTTGATAAATTTAATAAAATGGAAATCAGTCTAGGAAAAATATTTCATGGGATTTTAGAGGTTGTATAAAAAACCATAAAGAAAATCCTTCCAGAATTTCCAGAGTCCATGGTGATGTTTAAATTTGTAAATGAATCTCACACACAGACTTTCAGTTTTGGTAAGTGTTTAATTTCATGGTAATGACTCTGTTTGAACAAATGGCTTCTGCTGTAAAGACAAATTTTAGGAGACAGTCATTGCCAGCTACATTTGCAGGATGTGTTGGGAGTTCTGTTGCTATATACAGAATGGAAGACGCTGAAAGTCAAAGGGGACCTTGTCACAGGTGTCCATATATGTTGAAATTATAGAAAGATGCTTTGAGAGGGGTTATACTTTTGGTAGCTTTCCAAATCAAAGAAAAATGCAGGATTGGAATGATAGCTTACAATACTTGAATCCCAGAAATCCACCGAGTTAAAAATCACGCAACACCAGATTATAGTCCAACAGGTTTAATTGGAAGCACTAGCTTTTGGAGTGCTTGTACAACCACCTGATGAAGGAGCAGCACTCCGAAAGCTAGTGCTTCCAATGAAACCTGTTGGACTATAACCTGGTGTTGCGTGATTTTTAACTTTGTACACCACAATCCAACACCGGCATCTCCAAGTCACAAATCCACAGAGAATAGTTAACAGATATTTCAAATGTGTCTCTGAATATCACTGTCAGGAATTGCCCAAGCATAAGGAGTCAAGTACATGAAGCAGCTCATGAAACAGATGGTTCTAAGGGTGAATTTGTTGAGGATGAACAACAAGAAGGTATTGAATTAGCTGTGGAAGACTTAAGTATCTCAGTTGCTGACTCATTCAATTATTCCATATTAAATGCTGTCTGTATCTCAGCAGAGTATCTCGCTTGTTTAAATTATTATTTGTAAATCTTGGGCAAAGCAGACAAAAATAGAATCAAAAATATAAAATTTCTACCTACCTTCAATTCAGAGATGATTATTTGTTACCATCTTTAAAAAGAGTGGTTCCTGCCTGTGAAATTGCAGGGCTGCGTCATTTCATTATCACTGATTCCATTCACAGTGACATATCATTATTACTGAGTAAGTCTTCAAAGGAAAAAGTGAAAATGCATTTGGACATGGAGAATGATAAAGCATTTGTATTCAGTAAACCGAAAACTTGTAATTCACAGGATCTAGGCATTATCGTATTCCATTGAGGAAACCTGGAGTATCTCAGCGAGGGGTCCAAGAAGTGATATTGACCGCTGCAGATAGAAGGCAGGCTGATAAGAAAAGGATGATACAGAAATTGCATAAACACTTTGTTGATCCATTCTCATAAATCTAAAGCTACTGTTAAGTTGTATAAACATAGAAACTAGAAACAGGACTGGCCTTTCGGACCTTCGAACCTGCTCCATCACGATCATAGCTGATCCTCTATCTCAATTCCCATACCCCTTGTTGACATTAAAGCCAAAAAAAAGTCTATCTCTTTCTTGAATATATTCAGTAACTTGGTCCCGACAGCCTTCTGTGGTGGAGATTCCATAGGTTGTGTGGAGAAATTTTCAAATGCTGGAGTTGTCTTTAAAGGGCATGAATTCCTTGTATAACACTTCACATCACAATGCAATATGTATTAAATATAATAATATCTGACTGCAAGTTTTCTTTAGTTAAAGAATTTAATAAAATAGTATTCATGGACCTGAAGATATGGGTTAAGGATCAGAGTGTTTAAAATCTGATTGAAGATTTGTAGCTCGGGTATCCGTTGTTGTGGTTCTGCTCGCCGAGCTGGAAGTTTTTGCTGCAAACGTTTCGTTCCCTGGCTAGGGAACATCATCAGTGCTGTTGGAGCCTCGTGTGAAGCGCTGCTTTGATGTTTCTTCCGGTATTTATATTGGTTTGTTCTTGCCGCTTCCGGGTGTCAGTTTCAGCTGCAGTGATTTGTATGTGAATACAAAATACACACATAGACAAAGAAGAAACCATGGTATCATTCGACGTGACGGCACTGTTCACTTCAATTGACAAAACCCTAGCCAGAGAAACAATAGCCAACCTACTGGACATACATAACAGAACACAGGAGGCCGAACCTATCAACAAGGACGGCATACTTAAACTACTAGACCTGTGCCTCACCACACACTTTACATTCAACAATCGGATATACGAACAAATCAATGGAACACCCATGGGATCACCAATCTCGGGACTCATAGCAGAGGCAGTTATGCAAAGGTTAGAACATACAGCCATACCACAAATCCAACCCAAACTCTGGATCAGATATATTGATGACACCTTTGTAATCATCAAAAACACAGATATAGAAAAAACACACCGAATCATCAACGCCACACTCACAGGAATACGATTCACACGAGAAGAAGAAAAGGATAGCCAACTCCCATTCCTAGACGTGTTAGTAGAGAGAACACCCAACGGAGAATTCACCACAAGGGTACACAGGAAACCAACACACACAGACCAAGTCTTAAACTATGAAAGTAACCACCCCAACACACACAAACGAAGCTGCATCAGGACACTATTCAAAAGGGCCACAACACACTGCAGTACACCAGAACTGCGAAAAGAGGAAGAGGAACATCTATACAAGGTATTCGCCAAAAACGGATACCCACGCAACTTTATCACCAGATGCCTAAGAGATAGACCGAGGAACGAGGACATGCCACAACCAAAAGGACTAGCCACTCTACCATACGTCAGGAGCGTCTCAGAACTGACAGCCAGACTACTGCGACCCTTAGGACTCATAACAGCACACAAGCCAACATCCACGCTCAGACAACAACTCACTAGAACAAAGGACCCAATACCCAGCATGAGCCAAACTAACGTAGTTTACAAAATACCATGCAAGGACTGCACAAAACACTATATAGGACAAACAGGAAGACAGCTAACAATCCGCATCCACGAACATCAGCTAGCCACAAAACGACACGACCAGCTATCTCTAGTAGCCATACACTCAGACAACCAGCAACATGAATTTGACTGGGAAAACACCACTATCATAGGACAAGCCAGACAGAGAACAGCCAGAGAATTCCTAGAAGCATGGCATTCATCCCCAAACTCCATCAACAGACACATTGACCTGGACACCATATACAAACCACCACAGCTGAAACTGACACCCGGAAACGGCAAGAACATCCATCAACAGACACATCGACCTGGACCCCACATACAAATCACTGCAGCTGAAACTGACACCCGGAAGCGGCAAGAACAAACCAATATAAATACCGGAAGAAACATCAAAGCAGCGTTTCACACGAGGCTCCAACAGCACTGATGATGTTCCCTAGCCAGGGAACGAAACGTTTGCAGCAAAAACTTCCAGCTCGGCGAGCAGAACCACAACATCAGAGTGTCTATTGACTAAGATTGGTCGTGCCATGGACAGTGAAGAAGGTTATGTGGGAATATAGCAAGCTGATCAAATGAGCCAGTGGACTGAGGAATGGCAAATGGAGTTTAATTTAGATAAATGCAAGATGCTGCATTTTGGTAAGTCAAACCAGGGCAGGACTTACACAGTCAATGGTCAGACCCTGGGGAGTATTACAGAACAAAGAAATCTAGAGGTACAGGTTTATAACTCCTTGAAAGTAGAGTGACAGGTAGACATGTGGTGAAAAGTCTTTCATCCTGCTTGCTTTCATTGGTCAGACCATTGGCTATAGGAGTTGGGATGTCTTGTTGCTGCTGTACAAGATGTTGGGGAGGTCATATTTGGAATATTGCATGCAGTTCTGATCACCCTACTATAGAAAGGATATTATTAAACTCAAAAGAGTGCAGGAAGGATTTACTAGGATGCTACCTAGACTGGAAGGTTTGAGTTAAAAGGAGAGGTTGGATAGTCTGAGACTTTCTTTCTTGGAGCACAGAGGTTTCTAAAATCATGAGAGGCATAGATAAGGTATATCCAACAGTTGGGTAGGGGAGTCTAAAACTAAAGGGCATAGGTTTAAGGTGGGAGGGGAGGGATAGAAAAGGGTCCAGAGAGGCAACTTTTTCATACAGAAGATAGTGAGTATCAGGAAGTGGCTGCCAGAAGTAGTGGTGGAGGCAAATACAATTTTTTTTCATTAAAGAAACATTTAGATAGGCAAATGGATGGGATAGGGTTTGAGGGATGTGGAAGAAATGCAAGCAAATAGGAATAGTTTAACTGTGAAAACTGGATGGCATGGACAAGTTGGGCTGAAAGGCCTGTTTCCATGCTGTAAACCTCTATGACTACATTTTAAAGATATGGAGACCACGTTTAGGATAGCCTTGGTGCTAAACAATCAAGACAAATGAATTATAACAGGCAAAATAATGGAAAACTGGGTTGGCACAGGCCTTGGTTTACTGACAAAAATCTTAATAGGAGATATCTGGATGGCATGGACGAGTTGGATTAAAGGGTCTGTTTCCAAGCTATACATCTCTATTACTGTATGACTGTATAATGGAGATCAATTTGCAAATGACAAATTTCTGGCATGTGTGAGAACTTAAGTATTGTAATAATGCATTCAGCAATGGCTTGTCTAAAAGAAATCATGCAATAATTAATGAGATGTTGCAAAAAATACTGACAGATCAGTTAACTGTGTGTTACAAAGGACTCTGGAATGGGTAGTGTATGCAAAAAGTTATTTACAGATAGATGGGGGTACAGCCCATATCAATTAGCATTCACTGGTAGAAAAATGCTCATTAATGTGAAGAATCAGAAAAACATTAGGAGAGCCTTGAGACATCACATCAGACCATCTAGGGAAGATTTCATATCTGGTGACAAAATTGCCTTCAATGTTGCATGATGATTCTCCACCACTGGAAGGTACAACAATCAACTAATCTTTTTGCAATTCATTTAAATATGTTACATACTAGTAGAAAAGCATTCATTAAAGTGAAACATCAAAAGGATTAAAAGAGCATTGCGAAATCACATCAGAACATCTAGGGGAGATTTTAGATCTGGTAACGTAGTTTATGATGGATACAGGGAGTGCAAAAGGGACAAGAAATGTTATTAGATGTGATGAAAAACTTTCATAATGCAACAAGGGAGTCAAACTATAAAGGCATATACTTCACAAGTATTGGAGATGAGTTATGAATATCTGGATGCTGAACATGAGAAGATGAAGTATCACGTACTTCAGACAATCAAGAATTCTACAATTTGAAGCAGAGAGGCAGGCCTTAAAGAGCTCAGGAAATATATACTGATATACGTATTGATTATGAAGAACACAAAAAAGTAATGTCATGTGGGGATCATTTGCACATAGTAGGTTCAGGGTTAGCTTACAGGTTAGCAGAGTCAAATGACTGGAGTTGGCCATAATACAGGGAGTGCAGGCAAGTCTATGGGAAAATGTAAAAACCAGCTAAACATTCAAGATGAGAGATAAAAAAAATTAGGGTCTTAGTTTGGCAACAGGGGGTGTCAGAATGGGAAACTAGATACTGAAGTTCCAGTACTGATTTGCAGGATACACTTAGGAGGAAAGTGTCATGTACAGTAGAGAGGATTTCTAGCAGATATTCTGATAGGATTAATGTAAAGAGATCTCAATGTGAGAAGAGAAGCTTATAGTTAGATAAGGCAACCAGAAAGTATGGGTAATGAGGAACTTTCTCAGACCTTATAGAGATCTTTCTCAGACAATGGATAAAGGTAAGAGTAGCCATAATCAGGAAGTGTTTGTGGCTATGAATCGAATTAAAGATCAGGTGATAAAAGATGATAAACCAAGAGCTACAGAACTGGAAAGAATTCAGACTATGTTCATGAGTTGATGATAGAGGGCCATCTGCTTTGTCACACAGGTGATGTGTATGAAAAAAATGTGATAGCAGTGTGGTCAAAAAGCTACAGTTGATGAAAAGCAATAAAGCATTATATGATGTGTATGTGTGAAGTGTGTTCAGTCTGAAGTCACCTATTGTGGTTTTGTTCTTATCCCATGTACCCTTTGGTGAAAAGTTATGAGAACTGCAGCTTCTCCTAGTTGTCACAAAATGTTAGTGAGCTGATGGGGTGTGATCTGCTGAGAGTTATAGCTCTGGTTATATATTCATGTGAACCCTGGCAGGTATGTGAAAGCCAATACTGCAATTGTGCAAGTAGTGCTAAAGGTAGTTGTAATTAAGTGACAGACATTGAAGAGGCATCTAATAGAGATGCCTGGTATCCAGCCTCTAGAATGGCAATGATCTGCAGTGGCAACTTTAAATTCTAACTCACCCTCCCAGGGCATGAAGCATTCAATAAACAGTGGTACATACCCTAGAGTACAGCAAATTATACCTTCTTGTGACAATGGAACCACGTTCTCTCCAGCTACCCATGGGCACTGACCTCTGTGGCATCTCCAGGGATGGGTGGAGATGATGAGTAAAGGTTGAATGATGCTCCTTGCTTGCGGAGAATGAAGAGCTGTTCAGATGTATTTTAATATGACATCTAGAAGATGAAGCCTGAAATATGCTGGTAGGGGCAAAACGTTTTGCCCATCTGTCCATTAAACTTTGGCACTTGACTCATATGACATATGCAATGAGTTTCAAAGAATGTAATTGTGAGTAAACCCAACCCACTCCCAATTGGATGAACCACTGTAGGACCACTTCAGCACTTTGGTCTCAAAGATTAAACAAGATTCCACTCCCTGTGCTCATACAAAGTCTTGGCATAGTTTTGAAGGTATAGAGAGATGGTAATGATGACAAACAATAAGTCAGAAAATCTATCTCTGGGAGAAAACTTCTTTAGCTTGTCCTCATGTGAAACACCTGCTGATCAGAGATTCGCAAGTCTCCCTGCCATGAATAACAGTATCCTCTTTTTCTGAATGTATGGCCCACTTGGTATCTTCCTCTGGCTCCAGTATTTAGTCCCTTTTATATCCGAAGCCATGTAACATTTGAATCGAAACAGATGAACTGTTAGCACAGATTATGATTTCACAGCCGTTGCAGGGACATGCTGCCATATTGAAGACATGGAATGTTTAGAAAAGGCAGAACTCTAGATAAAAGGGAAGAATGGCTCTGTTAATGGATTCAAGAGAATTGACCTAAGTTTCATAAACCAGGACGTGTGCAACTTAGGGAGAGGTGAAGAATGAAAAAGACAAAACGTCACAGTGGAAGTAGTGTCCAGACCCCTTAACAATAGCCAGATAGTAGAATGAGTACAAAGGAAAAAAATAATGGGTGCTTGTCAGAAAGGTATTGCAATCATCATAGGGAATTTTAATCTACATGTAGACTTGAAAAATCAGATGTGCAAAAATAGCCTAGATGATGAATTCATTGAAGGTTTTCTTAGAACGGCACATCTGGAAGTGACCAGAGACAGGCTATACGAGACTTGGTATTGTGCAAAGGTAAGATTAATTAAATACCTCGCAGTGTAGTGAAGGCATCTCAAGGTGCAGCGGGCTTAATATGACGGAATTTTACATTCAATTTGAGGAATAAAGGACTGATTCTAACAATATTATTTTAACTTAAGTAAAGACAGTAATGAAAGCAGAGCTACCTAGAGTGAATGAGCAAATTAGGTTAAGGATTATGGCAATTGAGGTGTAGTGACAGATTAACCCACTGACTGTCAAAGGCAGTGGTTAGAATGTCTTTGGTCATTTGTGTGGTATGAATATTACTTTGCATTTTTCAACCTAAGCCCTGATATTGTCCAGGACGCATTGTATTTGGATGTGGACTGCTTCAGTATCTGAGGAGTGATTGACATGGTGCAATCATCGGTGAACATCCCCATTTCTGACACAATGATGGAGGAAGGGTCATTGATGAAGGAAAATGGTTGGGCTGAGGACACTACTCTGAGGAACTCCTGCAGAGATGTCTGGATGCTGAGTTGACTAATGTAAGTTTGTCAAGCTTGTCATGATACTATCCATTGGCAATTTTGCTACCTTATCTAACTGCTAACCCATCATCACAGATATTAAACTGCATCAGTGTTTTACCTATTCAAACCAGCTGAGATAGTTGAGTTGTGCAGGGAACTCTCTGCTCATATGTGAAGCTGTCTACAGACTGTGTTTACAAACAGCTTGGAGGAGATGGGACCAAAGCGAAGTGAAGTAAGACAAAGTGAAAGTAAATAATCAGAAATTTAACAAGCATCTATCTACCCCTGCCTCAAAGAGGATTATAGAAGAGAATTACAAGTACTCTTGACCCGCTGTGAGAATATAATTCTCCTCATCTCTGTCTTAAATGAGTGATGCCTTAGTTTTAAACTGTGATCCCTAGGTTTAGTTTCTCCGGGAAGAGAAAATATCCTTTACATGCACCCTTTTAAGAACCCTCAGTGTGTTTACTTCTTCAAAGAACCCAAGACGTTAACTTAAATTAAACATGATTTCCCTTTCACCAAACCTTGTTTACTCTGCCTGGTCCCTGAACTTTAGAAGCTCAACTGGAATGTCTTTAATAATAACTTCTAACAGATTTGAGGCTAATAGGCCCACTTTCAGACTCTGAGCCTTTTCCCCAATCTAATGTTACCTTCCCCAAATCTCAGTGACTTTGAAAAATTAAAATCAGCAAATTAACTATCTCACTAGTCGCATCTTTTAAACTCCTAGAATGAAGTCCACCAAAACTCTAGGACTTGTTAGCTTGCAACTCCAACAATTTATTCAGTTCCATTTTCTTGATTGTTCCTTTTTTTTTGCATTCTTCCATTTTCAGGTGTACATTATTTGGATTCTGTATAGTGAAGACTGATGCAAAATGCCAATACTGACATCTTCTTATTTTCCACTATTAATTTCCCAAACTCACATTTTTCTCAACACCATACCATTTGTTAACTTTTTTCTTTTTAAAGATGAGGTGAGAGTGACTGCCCTTGATGTCAAAGTTGTATTTGACCAAGTGTGGCTTTATGTAGCCCAAGTAAAACCGGAGTCAATAGGAATCAGGGAAATCTCCCACTGGTTAGAGTCATGCCTGTCACAAAAGAAGTCAGTTGTCGGAGGTTCAAGAGATGTTTCCAAAGGGGGCCAGACTACTAAATGGCAACAATGCTTTAAGGTGGTTGGTAGGCAATTGAATTGGTAATTAATAGCAACTTTAAAAGATATTCAGAATTACATGAAAATTACAGAAGAATAACAGAGCTTCAGCCTTGCCAACTATTACAGGTGTAAGATCAAAGAAAGGTCAGTTTTGAGTACAGCTATCAATCCATTTTTGCAACTTCTTTCTTTATTCATTCACAAAATGAAGACATGGCTGTCTACGCAGCATTTATTGCCCATCTCTAATTGCCCAGAGGGCAGTTAAGAGTTAAGAGTCAAGAGTGTGGTGCTGGAAAAGCACAACAGGTCAGGCAGCATCCAAGGGGCAGAAAAGTCAGTCACATGGAGACCAGACCAGCTAAAGGACATTAGTGAACCAAATGGGTTTTTCCAATAATCCATAATAGATTCATGGTCATCATTAGAGTCTTGATTCCAGATTTTTAAAAAAATTCAAATTCCACAATCTGGCCTGTGGGATTGGAACCTGGGTTCCCAGAACATTATCTGGATCTGGATTAAGAGTCCAGCAAAAATACCAAACTTTGATGTGTTGCTTTCACCATAAGAGGGAACAAGGGCCAGTTGACTAGCAAGGTGTGGTGCCCCATGTACTTCAGGCAAATACTCTTCTGTTTTCAGGGCGCACTTCCTTCCCTGCTCTTCTCACAAGTATGAGTACTTGGCAATGGCTCCAGGCATCTTGCTCCCCTCCTGTACGGGATATTAACAGTGATAAAAGATTTGCGATTTATATATGTATTAATTTCATTTTGTAATGAATTTGCATTTTAAACTCATTTAAGGGTTGATCTATTTTTGTAAAAAGATTTAAAAATTAACTGGGTCAGTACTTTCACAACCATAATTTTAAATTAAGATACGTCTCCTGGAGTGTTAATGGATATTGTATATTCTGTGGGGGGTTACAACTAGAAAGAGAGAACGCTAAGCCATTAGCTTAGTTAAAGTTAAGATGAGCAAGTTTGTTTAGTTTACTTCAAAAGATTTTGGGTTCAGTTTGAAGTGGATCTGTCTGAAGTCAGATGCAAGGATAGCCTTTCCGTAAATAAAAAGATATTGTTCAGAGCAGTTAGGAAAATAAGTTACCTCAGTGAAACAGCATAGTTTATGAAATTTCCAGACTGGCAGTGTTTAATTGAAATCCTGTAATTTATTAAAAGACAGAGAATGTCTAAGCCCTCAATTGTATGAGTATTCAAGGAAAGGCTTCAGAGTTCATAGGACCAGAAGAACTGTTTTTTCTGGTTTTTGAGTAACTATAAAGTGATGGCATTGGGGAAACAAATGAGACTTTGTTTTGCCATGTCTTTCTGTTACATTTAGATAGAGTGGTTTGTTTTTCTTTAATATCCTTTTTATAAACTTCAGCTTTCTTGTTAAAACTAAATCTGCAGGCATGTGTGCTCATGTTTCAGTAAAAGATTTCATGTTAAATAAAAGCTTTTTAAAAATCTATCAAAGCAGATTTCATTCATGGAACTGATTTGTCCATAGGATCATAACAACAACCATTATGCAATTTAGCAAGAAGGAAATTCAGGAAAATAGGATTATCAGATCAGTCATGATCTCACTAAATGGCAGAGCGGTCTCAAAAGTTAAATGGTTTACTTCTTCACTCACATCTTATGGTCTTACTGCTCCATAGGGCTCATGGATCATGTGATGTAAGTCCACGGAGTGTTGTCTTTCATTCATTCACAGGATGTGGGCATCACTGGATAGGCCAACATTTATTGCCCATCCTTAAATGCCCAGAAGGCAGTTAAGAGTCAACCACATTCCTGAGGGTTTGGAGTCACATGTAGGATTGACCAGATAAAGATGACAGTTTCCTTCCCAAAAAGGGCATGAGTGAACCAGATAGGTTTTTCTGATGATTGACAATGGCTTCATAATCATCATTGGATCTAATTCCAATACAAATTCCACCATCTGTCATCATGGGATTTGAAACCTAGGTCCCCAGAACATTATCTGGATCTCTATATTAATAATAATATATGACAATACCACTGGGCCATTGTCTCCCCTTGTTATGCTAATGCAGTGCTTCTTGAGAGTTGCCAAACTCTTCATGGAGGATGACATGCGTGTATTAGACAGAGGGATTTTTGTATTTCCACTTCTGATTGTTTGACAAAGGGAAAGTTATTGCTGAAACAGCTGAAGCCAGTTGCACCTGAAGAACTGCTCTAGCTGCCAGGGCTCAGATGATTGGTCTCCAGCATCATTTTCCTTTGTGTTAAGTATGACTCCAGCCAATGGAGTATTTCTTCCAATTTCCATTGACTCCAGTTTTTCTGGGTTTATTAAACCATAGTTAGTTTCACCTTCTGAGTTCAGTTGTTTTGTCTACGTATAAATTAATGCTGTAGTGAGGCTAAGGGCCAAGTTGTTGTGGAGGAATTCCAAAATGAGAATTGGTGAGCAGATTGTCTAAGCATTGTTTATCAGCACTGTTGATGACCCTTCCATCATTTTCCTTATGATCAAGAGCAGACTGATAGAATGATAATTGGGTTGATTGGATTCATTCTGGAGGCTTCCTACCTCTATTCCTGATGAAGGGCTTTTGTCCGAAACGTCGATTTTCCAGGATACTGCCTGGCCTGCTGTGCTTTTCCAGCATCTCTCTGATCTAAACTCTGGATTCATTCTGTGTTTTCTGAATGGGAGTTGCACGGAAATTTTGCACATTGTCAAGTAGATACCAGTATTCCAACTGCACACATTGGCTAAGATCATGGCTGATTCTGGGGCACAGCACAAATACCAGGATGTTGTCAGGGCCAAATTGTTTGCTATATCTACCTCATTTCATGGTATGAAATCAATTGGCTGAAGACTGGCACCTTTGCTATGGGAGTCCTCAAGAGATGTCAGGATGGGTGATTCACTCTGGCTAAAGATGGTTTCCAATGCTTCAGCCTCATCTTTTCAACAATGTGTTAGGTTCCCCCATTATTTAAATTGAGGAGGGGTTTGGACCCTTCTTCTCTCGTTACTTGTTTAACTATCAATCACAAATATATGTGACAGCAGTGCCAAACCTTGATCTGTTTCATTGGTTATAAGGTAGCTTATGTCTGTCTAATGGATACTTGTTTAAGCAAGTATTTAGTTCCATGTTGTAACTTCACTGACGAAATTACTGCACAGAAGCCAGTATCCCATCACCAAGTCACCCTTTATTTATGTGGACAAAGTTAAAAATCACACAACAGATTATAGTCCAGCAGGTTTATGTGGAAGCACTAGCTTTCGGAGTGCTGCTCCTTCATCAGGTGGTTGTTGAACATGACCATACAACACAGAATTTATAGCAAAAGGGTTACAATGTCATGGAGCTGTAATGATATATTAACTTTAATTAAAAATCACACAACACCAGGTTATAGCTATTAAACAAATTCAGATTAAGTCTTTCATTTTTTAGAATGGGATATGGTGGTTTAGATTATTTAATATGTAAATCCCAGAGTTACATTCTGAAGGTGGCATCAGCTTATCTAATAATAAGTGTCATCTCAGCTCAGAAAATGCATTAAATGTGTGAAGGTAAAGTCTGTACCAATGTTGAGTCAATTCTCTTCATAAAGTAGGGCTTACAGAATCTTGCATGGATTTATGCTGTTTTTGAGCAAAATAAAATGTAATTCTGCAAATACAAATTCATCCTATAAACTTATGTGTGTATTTACTTGAGCATAGTACACTGGCTGTGCCAGCCAGCTCAGATTCACTCACCTAAATTGAGGAGATTCTCATCTCCTGATTATATATTTGCTTTCCCCAATCAAGGGAATATTTCACCACAGTACGCTGACTGTGCCAGCCAACTCAGAGTCAGTCCTCAACTGAGGAGATCCTAATCTCTGGTTATATTGGTCAGCCAGGGCTTTTCTGATTGACCCAGGTTAATAACCCCAATAAACAACCTTGTAGTCAGCGAGGTCAACCTGGTTCCAATCACTACAACTAGATTGTTGCCAGTTTTTTAGTTATGCCGAGTACTTCTCCTTGCATACTGCCCAGCATTTCTCAATCACCTAGGACTGATCCTTTGCCCTGAGTAGGGAAAATGCTGGGTCATCACTAGGTGATGGGTGCCCAGTTTTGTACTGCTAAATCTGTTTTGAATCTATCCCATTTAGAAACGTGATAATGCTGCAAAACACAATTAAAAGAATCCTTAGTGTGAATACGGGACTTTGTCTCCATAAGGTATACTCAGTGGTCACTTCTATCAAATACTATTGTGCATAGATGTATTGGTGAGGGTGAGGTGAAGCAAATTCATTCTTCTTTTTGATATCCTCGAAAATAACTGTAGGCACAATCTAACACACAGATCATTCAGGACTCAGTTAGCCTGGTCAGTATTGACACTACTGAGTCAATTTTGGTGTTGGGCATTTAAGTCCCCCAACACAGTGTACATTTTCTGCACTTACCATCCTTTACCACTTTTCCAAGAGTGTTTAGCATAAGAAGTATTGATACATCAGCAGAGGGAGGGTGGTTGGTGGCTTTGCCCATGTTCATTTAATCTACTATCATGAGACTTGATGGGATTTGGAGTAAATGTTCAGGATGCCATAGCAATTCCCTGCCATACCATAGTGCTGACACATCATGTGTCTGTCATACATATGGGTTAGGATATACCCAGGGATGATGATGAAGAAATCCGAGATATTGTTGCAAAGAACGACGTATGGAGTCAGCTATTACGAGGGGGGCATAGCTTTAAATTAAGGGGTGGTAGGTATAGGACAGATGTTAGGGGTGGATTCTTTACTCAGCGAGTCGTGAGTTCATGAAATGCCCTGTCAGTAACAGTGGTGGACTCTCCCTCTTTATGGGCATTTAAACGGGCATTGGATAGACATATGGAGGATAGTGGGCTAGTGTAGGTTAGGTGGGCTTGGATCGGCGCAACATCGAGGGCCGAAGGGCCTGTACTGCGCTGTATTTTTCTATGTTTCTATGACTTGTTGAGTATTACTATCAGAGTCTTCAACCTCTGATGGGATACCTCTCCAACTTTGACAGATCCCAGTAAGGCGTTTGCAGGAATGACTAGGCAAAGTTGTCATTGTCATTGTCATTGCTGGTGCCTGGACCACAGCTCCATTGCTATATTTCTAGTACTAATGTTATTTCCAGTAATATGTTTGGTGACAAATCCTGGCATTGAGGAAAGTCTTGGACCACAAGTCAACATAGACAAGCTTGTCAGATGTAATGAACAGTGGCAGACGAAATTTAGCCTGAAAGCGTGAGGTGATGCATTTTGAAGGGTTAACATGGCAAGGCAGCACATGTTAAATGGCAGGACCTTAGGAACTACACAAGATCAGAATGACCTTGGTGTGCATGCCTATGGGTCTTGAAGGCAGGAGGACATATGGATAAGGAGGTTAAGATGGCATCATTTGGGATATTTGCCTCTCTTCGTCAAGGCTTTGCATACAAGAACAAGGAGGTTATAGAACATAGAACATAGAAAAATACAGCGCAGTACAGGCCCTTCGGCCCTCGATGTTGCGCCGACTGAAGCCTACCTAACCTATACTAGCCCAATAACCTCCATATGCTTATCCAATGCCCGCTTAAATGACCATAAAGAGGGAGAGTCCACCACTGCTACTGGCAGGGCATTCCATGAACTCACAACCCGCTGAGTAAAGAACTTACCCCTAACATCTGTCCTATACCTACCACCCCTTAATTTAAAGCTGTGTCCCCTAGTAACAGCTGACTCCATTAGCGGAAAAAGGTTCTCACTGTCAACCCTATCTAAACCCCTAATCATCTTGTACACCTCTATCAAATCTCCCCTAAACCTTCTTTTCTCCAATGAGAACATCCCCAAGTGCCTTAGCCTTTCCTCATATGATATTCCTACCGTGCCAAGCAACATCCTGGTAAACCTCCTCTGCACTCGTTCCAATGCCTCCACATCCTTCCTATAGTATGGCGATCAAAACTGCACACAATACTCCAGATGAGGCCGCACCAGAGTCTTATACAACTGCAACATGACCTCAGGACTCCGAACTCAATTCCTCTACCAATAAAGCCCAGTACACCACATGCCTTCTTCATAGCACTATTTACCTGGGTGGCAACTTTCAGAGATCTCTGTACATGGACACCAAGATCCCTCTGCTCATCCACACTACCAAGTAGCCTACCATTAGCCCAGTAATCCATCTTCTTGTTACTACTACCAAAGTGAATGACTTCACACTTAGCTACATTGAACTCCATTTGCCACCTTTCTGCCCAGCTCTGCAACTTATCTATATCCCGCTGTAACCTGCCACATCCTTCTTCGCTGTCCACAACTCCACTGACTTTTGTGTCATCTGCAAACTTGCTCACCCAGCCTTCAAGCCCCTCCTCTAGGTCATTTATAAAAATGACAAACAGCAATGGTCCCAAAACAGATCCTTGTGGAATACCGCTAGTAACTGCACTCCAAGAAGAACCTATACCATTAACTACTACCCTCTGTCTCCTTCCAGCCAGCCAATTCCTAATCCAAACCTCTAATGCACCCTCAATGCCATACCTCCATAGTTTTTGCATTAGCCTGCCGTGGGATACCTTATCGAACGCCTTGCTAACATCCATATACACCACATCTACTGCTTTACCCTTGTCCACTTCCTTGGTCACCTTCTCAAAGAACTCAATAAGGTTTGTGAGGCACGACGTGCCCTTCACAAAACCATGCTGACTATCCTTGATCACATTATTCCTATCCAGATGTTCATAAATCCTATCTATTACAATTCTCTCTAAGACTTTGCCCACAACAGAAGTGAGACTCACTGGCCTATAGTTACTAGGGCTATGCCTACTCCCCTTCTTGAACAAGGGGACCACATTCGTTATCCTCCAGTCTTCTGGCACTATTCCCGTAGACGACGACGACATAAAAATCAAGGCCAATGGCTCCGCTATCTCCTCCCTAGCTTCCCAGAGGATCCTAGGATAAATGCCATAAGGCCCAGGGGACTTATCTATTTTCATCCTTTCCAGTATTCCCCAGACCTCTTCCCTACATACCTCAAGGCCATCCATTCTAATCACTTGTGACTCAATATTCACATCAGCAACAGTGTCCTGTTCCTGAGTGAATACTGACGAAAAGTATTGATTTAGTGTCTCTCCAATCTCCTCCGTCTCCACGCACAATTTCCCACTACTATCCTTGACTGGACCGATACCTACCCTAGTCATCCTTTTATTCCTGACATACCTATAGAAAGCCTTTGGGTTTTCCCTAATCCTACCAACTAAGGACTTTACATGTCCCCTTCTCGCTGCTCTTAGCTCTCTCTTTAGATCCTTCCTGGCTTCCTTATAACTCTCTAATGATGGAGCTGTATATAATGCTTATTTGGCCACAGCTGGATTACTGTGTGCGGTTTTGGTCACCACACTATAGGAAGGATGTAATGGCAGGGGAAATTCATCTGGATGTGGCCCAAGTTGGAGCGATTCAACTATGGAGAGAGATTAGATAGGTTGGGATTGTTTTCCTGCCAGAGAAGGTTAATGGGAGACCTGATTGAGGTATAGAAAGTCATAATGGATATAAATAGATTATAAGACCATAAGATATAGGAGGAGAATTTCAGTCATTCAGTCCATCAAGTCTGCTCTGCCATTCAATCATAGCTGATGAATTTCTCAATCCCATTCTCCTGCATTCTCCCTGTAACCCCTAATCCCCTCGATACTCAAAAACCTATCTATTTCAATCTTAAATATATTCAATGACTTGGCCTCCACAGCCTTCTGTGGCAATGAATTCCACAGATTCACCAACCTGGCTGAAGACATTTCTCCCTATTTCCATTCTAAAAGGTATTATATATCTTCGGGTCCTAGTCTTTCCTATCGATGGAAACATCTTCCCAACATCCACTCTGTCCAGGCCATTCAGTCTTCTGTAAATTTCAGTTAGATCACCCTCATCCTTCTGAACACCATCGAGTATAGACCCAGAGTCCTCAAACATTCCTCGATATGTTAAGCTTTTCATTCCTGGGACCATTCTCGTGAACTTCCTCTGAACACGCTGCAGGGCCAGTACATCCTTCCTGAGATATGGGGCCCAAAACTGTGCACAGCTCTCCAAATGTGGTCTGACCAGAACCTTATAGAGCTTAAGAAGTACATCCTTGCTTTTATATTCAAGTCCTCTCAAAATAAATGATATCATTGCATTTGCCTTCCTAACTACTGACTCAACCTGCAAGTTTACGTTGAAAGAATCCTGGACTAGGATTCACAAGTCTCTTTGCATTTCAGACTTCTGAATTTTCTCCCCATTTAGAAAATAGTTCATGCCTACCAAAGTGCATTACCTCATAATTTCCCACAGGTTGTACTCCATCTGCCACTTCTTTGCCCATTCTCCCACCCTGGCCAAATCTTTCTGCAGCCGCACCCCCCCCCCTCCCCACTTTCTCAATGCTACTTGTCCCTGTACCTATTTTTGCATCGTCTGCAAACTTAGCCAGAATGCCCTCAGTTCCTTCATTGAGATTGTTAATGCATGAAGTGAAAAGTTGAGGTTCCAACACTGACAGTAGATGCGGAGAAACTTTTACCCTTAGTAGAGGGGTCATTACAGTTTTAAAGTAAAGTGCAGAAGGTTTAGAGGAGATTTATGGGAAACCTTGATTTTCACCCAGAGGATTGTGGCTATCTGGGACTCACTGCCTGAAAGGATAGTAGAAGCAGGAACCCTCAATACATTTAAGAACTAGTTGAATGAGCACTTGAAACAGCATAGCATACAAGGCTATGGGCCAAGTGCTGATAAATGGGATTGGAATAGGTGGATGCTTGATAATTAGTATGGTTTTGAAGGGCCAAAGGGTCTTTTTCCTTGCTGTGAAAACTCTATGACTTTACTAGCTAAGATAATTACTGTTTTCAAAAATGTTGTTTTCCTAATTCCAATTAATTACATCATCAATATTAGAACATAGAACATAGAACAATACAGCGCAAAACAGGCCTTTGGCCTTCAATGTTGCACCAATCTGTGAACTAATCTAAGCCCAACCCCTACACTATTCCATTATCATCCATGTGCTTATCCAAGGATTGTTTAAATCTCCCGAATGTGGCTGAGTTAACTACATTGGCAGGTAGGGCATTTCATGCCCTTACCACTCTCTGAGTAAAGAACCTGCCTCTGACATCGGTCTTAAATCTATCACCCCTCAATTTAGAGTTATGCCCCCTCGTACAAACTGACGTCATCATCCTAGGAAAAAGACTTTCACTGTCTACCCTATCTAACCCTCTGATCATCTTGTATAATCAATATCTTTGCCTTCTTAGCCATTATATTTTACAAATTTCCAGCTATTTGGTCTTATATTTAATTTTGTTTGAACAATACAAGTGACCTGAGGATAGGTATCTTACCAATTTAGTACAAGGTTAGGTCAAGCAGATCATTGAACTTGGTGAAACATTTTTAATGATGCTTTAAATACAAAGTGAATAAAGTAATCAGCTCGTTTTGACAAAATTTCTTTTCCACATTTAAGAAAGTCCATTGAGTTATGTGACTGCATTTAATCAAGCAGCTGCTAAATATTTCTGATTCTTTTCAGATAAAATTAAGTCAAATCTTTCAGCTCATAAATAAATCTGTCGCTGGTCAGATTGGAATGAATGTTTTTCACTGCTGTACACAGTGGGAGAGCTTAATTAAGGTGATGATGCTATCTTTATCTTTGCATGGCTTGTGCCAGTGACAGAAAACATCTTATAAAGACATCATATTTGTGCGGTAAGGTAAGAAATTACTTATTATGAAAGGAATTTATCAAAAAATGACCTGGTAATTTTGCTTCAAAAGGCAACCTTCTTTCATGAAAGAACATTCTTTCAAAAGTGAAATCAGAGTGAAGAAACTTTGGAATCATTTGCCTAAAGTCTCTATGATGGGCATCTATGTGCATTTGACACATAGAAAAATGAACATATACAGGGTAGAATTATGATTGACATTACTGACAAAGACCTGTCACAATAGCTACAAATGAAATTCGAGTTGACATAGCTAGCTTTCAGAGCTGATAAAATACCAGGTATGGGTCAAAAGTCAAAGAAGGAATTGGAGAAGCACACAATCTTGGTATAGGAAAGGACAGAAATGAAATAACACCCAAAAAAGAAGACAGCTCTGCCAATGAAGAAGTAGTCATCTTGCACACAATGTTATCACAGAAACAGTCAATATGCAGTTCAATATGCAGGAGATTATACATTATCTCAGGATATTTTGACACTATATATATTGTAGTCATGCTTTTAAAAAAAAATGTTTTAAACAGTTTTTAAAAAATACCTGATCAATTATTCTTCTTATGTCAAATATGTGTCTATTGAATGAAACTATAGAGCCAGAGTGACCTACAACACTGGGATAGACCTTTTGGCCCAGACTGGTCCATGCTGACCAAAATGTCCATAAAAGCACTGCAGATTTATGTTTCAAGATTAACAACAGTACAGATATTATTGCAAGTTTACAGAATACAGAACACTGGGTGAAATCTTCTTGGGATCTGAGCAATAGTGGGTGATGGCAAGATTTGTGGCTGAATCAGATGAGAAGACCAACGGGTCTTTCCTAACATCCAGAACAATTCACTGCACCTTATATACTTTTCACAAACAGCAAGGTGAGTTTTTCATTAGGCAGTGGTACATTGGCATTTCAGGAACATTATTGCTTGCCAAATGCCTTGATGACAGCATGACTTATTAGTATCTAGCTTCCAATCTTACCAAACTTGCCAAGCAAACTAGATGTTGAGAAAGCGCGACATGGAAGCCAGTGTGTGTACATGGCAGATTCAGCTCACCATTTGTGCCAACAATTTTCACATTGACTACCACCAAACAGCAGCCCATAGCATGATCGAAGGGCAGCAACCAACACACCTCTCATTAGCAATGAGTTGCCTAGAATCCTCAACATTGGCTTTGAACCTCATGATAAAACAATGTCATTAAGTCAAACATGGGTAAGGAAACCACTTGCTGATTACTACCAACCAACACCTTCACCCCTTTAGCTGCTGAATCAGTGCTCTGCCATGTTGAAAACCATCTGGAGGAAGTATTCAAGGTGGCAAGAGCACAGAATGTTTACTGGATGGGAGACTTCATTACCCATCATCAAGAGTGTCTTGCTAGTCTGACTACTCCCAGGTTGTCCAAGTCCTAAAGGATATGCTACAGATGCAGTTGGTCAGTTAAATAGTGAAGGAATCAATAAGAGACAAAAATATATCTGACCTCCTCCTCATCAATCCAGGTGTTGCAGATGCATCTATCCTTGACAGTATCGATAGGAGTGACTACACAGTTCTTGTGGAGAGAAAGTCCTGTCTTCACATTGAGGATGCCCTTCATTGTGGTATCTGGTACTATTGCTCTGCCAAAAGAGACAGACTTCAAACAGATTTAGAATCTCAAAACTTGGCATCCATGATGTGCTATGAGCCATCAGCAGCAGAATTGTATTTAACCCACAATCTGTTTCTCAAGGCCCATTATAATTGCCAAGCTATCATTACCATAAGTCAGAAAATCAACCCTGGTTTAATGGAGAGTGCAGGGGGGATGCCAGGATTAACACCAGGCACATACCTAAAAATGAGGTGCCAACCTGACAAAGCTTCTTAACAGGATCAATGCCTGCCAAACAGAATATACAGCAAGTGATAAACACGGCTAAGTGATCTCACAACCAAAGGATCAGATTTAAGCTCTGTAATCCTGCCTCATCCAGTTGGAAATTGTGCTGGTCAATTAGGTCAATTAACAGAAAATGGAGGCTCCACAAATATTCACATCCCCAATGTTAATGAGCTCAGCCCATCAGTGCAAAAAACAAAGTTGATGTATTTGTATTTTTCTTCAGCCAGAAGCGCAGAATAGGTAATCCATTTTGACCTCTTTCAGAGGTAACAGTCTTCAAATCACTCCACGTTAATTCGAGAAATGGCTGAAATGGCAGTAGACACTGTAAAGGCTGACAACCTTTAGCAATAGTATTGAAGATTTGTGCTACAGAGCTAGCTACATCCTCAGCCATGCTGTTTCATCACAGCCACAACATTGGTGTCTACACAATATGGAAAATTACTCAGTCTACTCTCAATCATCAGCGAAGTGATGGAATATGACACCACCATAACTATCAGACAGCAATTGCTTAGCAATAACCTGATCATAACTCTCAGGTTATATTGAGTTTTACCAGGTCCACATGGGTTCTGACTTGATTACAGCTTGGTCCAAATATGTACAAAATAAATTATCACTAGAGTTGAGGTGAGAGTGACATCAAGGCTGAATTTCACTGAGTGAGGCTTCAAGGAGCTCAGCAAAACTGGTGGCAATGGGAATCAGGGGAAAACACACAAATCCCACCTAAAAGCTACCAATGAGTGTCCCTTTAAGCCGTTCTTCCAAACATGTATGTTTCTGAGGCCCACAAGGTAAGACGAAGCAAATTGGCTGCTGAACACACTCTCATCTCATCCTACTTAAACAGCATTATGGTAGGAATGATATTATGCCTTCTTGATTTGAACTAATTCAATGCAATTGATCCTTCTGTTCAACTAAGCATCATCAATAAAATCATCAGGCACTCAATTATTTCATACAAGTGAATTCCTGACCTCAGTTACTAACAGTTATAATCACAAACTGAAGTTCCTGCGGACAACTTACTGACTCATCTAACCCAATCGCACAAGATGGTTACATTAAAATCAGGATCTCTGTCTGGGATTTTCCCCTCCCTAGAAGCGGTGGTGATAGAAGTGACAGGAAGAGCAAATAATTGAGCAAGTTGGTATCACATTCTAGTTTGTGTATTTGACTACCATCAATCCTTCTTTCTCTTTGTTGGATCTGTGGCCTATTGAATGATCAATGGTAGAGAATAGACTACTTGTCAGGGTGAACAGCGAGACACTTATTTTCATCACAGAAAATCACAGAATCCCTACAGTGTAGAAACAGGCCATTTGGCCCAACAATTCCACACCGACCTTCTGAAGAGTTCCCACCCAGACCCATTTCCCTACCTTATTACTCTACATTTACCCATAATGTACCTAACCTACCCATCCGTGAACACTATGGACAATTTAGTATGGTCCATTCACCTAACCTGCACATCTCTGGACTGTGGGAAGAAACTGGAGGAAACCCACACAGACATACGGAAAATGTGCAAACTTTACACAGATAATCATCTGAGGCAGGAATCTATCCCGGATCCCTAGTGTTGTGAGGCAGCAGTGCCACCATGCCACCGTTTTATTTAACAAGGAGTTATTGCATGGTAGCAATAGGCACAATTTATATTAAGTTGTGAAGTGTAGTTACTTAGGGCCATCAGGAGATATGCAGAACATGCCTGAGCTTCTTGAGAACCCCTGCGGACTTTGCAGCTTCCACCCAAAGACTGCATGACATCAGGTATGTTGACCTCAAGTATCATTAACATCAACTCTTTCAGAACAATTACCTTATATAACATAGGCCCCAGTGATGTATGACCCCTTCCTCCTCCTGCTACCTCACTTTAGTGGTTCAGGATTTTATTCCATCAGTTCTGATCAAGAGTTACCACACATTAACTCTGTTTTCTCTTCACAGATCTGCCAGACCTGCTGAGTTTCTCCAGTAATTTATTTTTGTTTTAGATCTCCAACATCCAGCATTTAATGCCCATCCTTTGTTTTATTTTGGCTTTATCATTGGCCCAATTAGATGAGTTCCTCACAGACTAAAAAATGACAACTTTCTCAACAATTACAATGGAGTGATTGGCTTGCTGGGTTTGAGGGCGGGAGCAAGTGATAGGTGGGGTGGGGGGAGGAGCTGCTGCCAGCTTCTGATTGGCCAGCAGCTTCATGCAGGGCAGGACCAATGATTGACTGTGAAGCCTGCTGCCTGATTGGCATCTTATCCAGCGGGCTTCCTCATTATTCAAGTGGGGCTGTCTTGGTTGTGAAGATACCTGTCCCAAACTTGAGCCAGAAGGAGCAAAAACCAAGCCTACATTTAAGACATGTATTAACAATTACTTACATGGTGGCTCAGTGGTTAGTACTGCCTCACATTGCCAGGGATCCAGATTTGGTTCCAGCCTTGGGCGACTGTCTGTGTGGAGTTTGCACAATCTCCCTGTGTCTGCGCAAGTTTCCTCCGGATGCTCCAGTTTTCTCCCACAGCCCAAAGATGTGCAGGTCAGGTGAATTGGCCATGCTAAACTGTCCATAGTGTTAGGTGCATTAGTCAGAGGGAAATTGGTTGAGGTGGGTTACTCTTCAGAGGGTCAGTGTGGACTTGTTGGGCTGAAGGGTCTGTTTCCACACCGTAGGGAATCTAATCTAATCTAATCTTACATGTAGAATTGAAGAAAAATGCAGAACACATTTAATGCTGTTAACATCAAACTAATTCAGAACCAGTTTCACGTACTGTCTGATGTAATAATGCTTAGATGCATACAAAGATCTTTAGCATTGGGTTAAGCTTGATAACTAATCTCCAGGACAAAAATTCATTCTGCAGTTTTCCAAATGATGAATTTGTTAGTTGGGCTATTTTGGAAGGTGCTGAAAATCAAAAGCCAATTTGCATTGCTGTTCTGCACCTTGAGAAGTGGTACCTGGACATACTGTGAATACTTCAATAAACCTTTGTATTTACCAATGGACAAAATGTAGCCTGAGGGATGAGATGTAATTACAATAGAAGGAATATCAATAATTCATTTCATAGAATTAGAATCTTACCAAAATGGAAAACATCAGGAAAAACCGAGGTGCAAACAACACTTGAAATCTAATAATTGACTTCTATTTTCTAAAGTTTTAGTTTTAGAACATTGTGGTGAAAGTCACCATAATTCAGTAGGATTTAGCATAATTATGGAAAAGGCTAAACAAGGCCATGAGTAATATTCTCAACTGGGTAAGAGCCAATTCTATTAAGCTGAGGCAAAATTTAGAAGAAGTGTATTGGAAATAACTGTTTTGAGGTAAAACAGTGTTGGATTGTTATTCAAAAGCAAGGCAGAGTGAGCTCAAACAAGTAAGTTCTTACAAAGAGAAAACCAAATGCCCTCTGGGTGCCAAGGTGTATAGAGGGTAGGATAAAGCAATAAAATACAGCAGCTTATATTAGGTGCCAAATGCTGCATTAATGATGTTAGCTCTTCTGACATAAACTGAAACAGGATTAGATTAGATTAGATTAGATTAGATTGGATTAGATTCCCTACAGTGTGGAAACAGGCCCTTTAGCCAACAAGGTTCTTACTGAGAACGAATATTAGAAGATGTATTCACAAAAACAACTGTATCTATCATAGCTCCTTTACAGAATTGATGTGGTCTGGGTTCTATTACTAACTGACTTTTCCTAACGGAAAACCATGGCAGTTATTCAAAACAGGGTTTCTACATTTATACAAGAATTAGTGAAAGCCAGTGATGCAATGGGAATGTTGCTAGACTAGCAACCAGCACTGCAGGCTGCTGTTCAAGAAATTCTTGAGAAGTATAGAAAGTATTGGGGTATAATTAAAAATGACATTAAAAATCAGATAGAGGGCATGCAAAATGGCAAAAATAATCAAAAGAATTCCAAAGAGGTTTCATAAATCCATAAAAAGCAAGAAATAAGAGACTTAAAAATCTGTTTGTGGAGGTTAGTTCTTAATGAATACTTTATGTTTGTCTTCATAATAGGTGGTGACAATAGAGACATTGTAGGTAAGGAGGAGGTGTGAGAAATATTAGCTAGTATAAACATCACAAGAAATGAAATATTAAATGATTTACCCTCTTTGAAAGTAAATAAATTGACAAGACTCAATGAAATGTATCCCTAACAAATTAAGACAAGTAAGGGAAAAAGATAGCAGAGGCATTGACTATCATTTTAACAATCCCCTCTGCCAGAAAGTTTGTTGCTAGAGGGTGAGAGTATTGTAAACATTACACTGCTGTTTAACACTATAGACCAAGCAATTACAGGCTAATCAGTGTACACTCAGAGGTGAGAAAAATATTGAAAATAATTCTGAAGAAAATATCAATCATCATTTGGAAAGCTTTTGAAAGCTGATTAATCAAAGATAGTTAATCTGGACTTGTCAGCAAGGGTTGTATTGAACTAACATAATTGAATATTTTGAAAAATAACAGGAAACATGAAAGTAGCAGGATTTAATGCAGAGTATGTGGACTCATCAAGGTTTTAGACAAGAGCCCATATGTTAAACTGATCAGAAAAGTAAAAGCCTATGGATGTCTGAGAGAGTGGCAAATTAAATCAGTATTGCCTCAATAATAGGTTAGGTATTTTCCTGCTGACCATGCCTGGTACCTTAAGGTATTTGCTACCTCTACCAAATGTAACAACAACAGGTATGCTCTTTTCAAGGTAGCTCACTGCAACCAATCCTTCCTCATTTTTCTTTGTCTTTGGCCTAACTATTATTAGTGATACAGGGTACACCACTATAGACTATCCACTCAAGAGGCATTTTTGTTCGATGACAAAATGTATTACTGCATGATAGTAATAAGTACAACTACAGTTGGTCAGACATAATTCCCAGGATGTTAGGGGCAGTTACATCAAACGTGCTTTTTCCACATAATTGGCCTTTCACATAATTATCTATTTCACTATTTTACATTTTCCATGACCCCATCTCCCCACACTAACTCTTAGGCCAAATTCTCCTTAGAGTTAGAAAATGGTAGGTCACTTGCTTAGTACTGTTAATTTTGGCTCTGATTTGTCATTGTTTATCTACTGGAGGATCTCATAACACTTGGATATCAGTAGCAGAGGTCATCATTCCTGTACACCTGTTGTTTGTCCATTTCCTGATCTAAATGACCCTTAATCTCCTTAATTCACAGAGGAATTTGTCTCTGCCATTTCAGGTAGTTGTCCTATAAAATAATTTGGGGACTTTTAATCTCATGAATGTCCATCCAAGAAGACAGATGCTCAGTTGAAACAAGTACTCGTTTCCTTGTTATAACCCGAATTTCTGGATCATGCAATCACTTTCTAACTGGATGAAGAGTCTCCTTTATACACTTTCCTGGATGGTGAAGCCAAACAGTTTTTTCTTCTTGACTGTGTGCTGCATCTAAGACCATTGGTTTGCCTCTCAAATAACCATATGCAGCACGGCACGATGGCTCAATGATTAGCCAGGGACCTGAGTTTGATTCCAACCTTGGATGACTGCCAATATGGAGTTTGCACATTATCCCCGTGTCTACATGGATTTTCTCTGGGTGCTCTGGTTTCCTTCCATAATCCAAAGGTTAGCTTGAATGGCCATTGGAAATACAGAATTAGAGGAATAGTGTAGAGGTTAAGTCTGGGTGGGATGCTCTTCGAGGGTCAGTGTAGACCTGATGGACCAAATGGCCTGCTTCCACACTAAAGGGATTCTATGATATTCAGCCTATTTTGCTAAAGTTGTTGATCAGGCAGGATGTCTTTAGTGGCCCATTGTAATTACTTGACTAGTGAAGTAAACTTTTTCAGACTCACAGTCATGTTAATAAAAGATTGCTCCTCATGTAGCACCATCTGTCACTGGCACAGGCTGTTCTGTTTTTGAACACTGATGATTAAACATTTTTCCAAGTCTGTTTTTCTCTATGTTGACAGTGTTAACCAGCTCTCGTAGGTCAACATAAATGATTGATTCTTTGTTCTGTTTGGATCCCACCATTGAGTCTAGAAAGCCCAATGAAGTTTTCTACATGCTGCTTCTTAATGAGTTGGTCAATAATGGTTGTTCATGGTTTGTTCAAGTGTTTCAGGTAGCTGTTTGCTTCTGGGAGGTTCTCGATCTCACCCAACTTTTTGAAAAAAATGAGGGTTGAGATGTGTACAGGTGAAGTCAGTTGATTGTGAATAGCATACACAATTTCAATGTTTATGTGCATTGTGGTATAACTTATTGCATTCCTAAATTTCCAATAGCTATTTCACAAAATCCCTATATCGTGGAAGCAGACCATTTGGCTCATCAAGTCCACACCAACCATCCAAACAGCATCCCACTCAGACCCAGCTCCCCCTGTTATAATTCTGCATTTCTCATGTCCAATCCGCCTAACCTGCACATTTTTGGGACTGTGGGAGAAAATGAGAGCACCTGGAGGAAACCCATGTGGACACAGGAAGAATGCGCAAATTCCACACAGTTGCCAGAGGATGGAATCAAACCCAGGCCCTTGGAGCTGCGAGGCAGGAGTGCTAACTGCTGAGCCACCATGCCACCCAGCTTAACCCTGTATGCTTTAGCTTCTTCTTTAGCTATGGTAATTGGTCTGGTAGGACAGCAACACTTGCTCCTGAATTAAGCACATAATCAACAGAATCCAAGAGGTTCAAGTTCCATCTACTCCAGAAATGTGTAATAATGTCTCTGAGCAACTCAAAAAGAAAATATCCATTATTAACAGGATATGTAGACAAGTTCAGTCTCTTCTAGATTAGTTGGTTCCCCAAGGATGCCTGAAAGTATCTTCTCTAAAAGAGGTATCTTGTCAAGTGCAAGTATCTTTTATTATGGTGGCAATATAACATGAACATTAATTCCTTCAGATTCTTTATCTTATACAAAAATATGAAACATAGGTAATGGTTGATGCATGTTTTCCAATCACCGGTCAGTTGGCTGTTTCCATTGAGATTCTATAAGCATCAGTTCTCGGTTTCTTCATTGATTTAGACTTAAATAGAGAGGATATGGTTAAGAAGTTTAGAGATGGTTCAAAATTGTCCATATGCTTGAAAATAAACAAGAAAGTTAGAGACTGTAGGAAGATCAGAATGGACTGTTCAGGTGGACTGAAAAATGTCAAATGTAATCCATTCTGGGAAAGTCAAATTGGGCAAAGGATTACACGATATATGATAGGATACTAAACATAAGAACTAGGGGCAGAAGTAAGCCATTTGGCCCTTCAAGCCCACTCTGCCATTCAATAAGATCATGGCTGATTTATGTGGCCTCAGTTCCACTTACCCACCCTCTCACCATAACCCTTAATTTCTTTACTTCAAACAAAAATTAAAAGCATTCAATGAGGAAGACTCAATTACTTCACTGGGCAATGAATTTCATAGATTCTCAACCCTCTGGATGAAGAAGTTCCTCCTCAATTCAGTCCTAAATCTGCTTCCCCTAATTTTGAAGCTATGCCCTCTTGTCTTAGTTTCATCTGCTAGTGAAAACATCCTCTCTACTTCTATTTTATATATTATCTTCCTAATTTTATATGTTTCTATAAGATGCCCCCTTATTCTTCTAAATTCCAATGAATATAATCCCAGTTTACTCAGTTTCTCCTCATAAGCCAACCCCCTCAATGTTGGAATTGACCAAGTGAACCTCGAACCTCCTCTGCACCCCCTTAGTGTCAGTACATCCTTTCTCAAGTAATGAGACCAAAATTGCACACAGTACTCCAGGTGTGGCCTCACCAGCATCCCATACAGCTGCAACATAACCTCTCTGCTTTTAAACTCAATTCCCTTAGCAATGAAGGAAAAATTCATTTGCCTTTTTAATTACCTATTGCATTTGCAAACCAACCTTCTGTAATACATATACAAAGACACCCAGGTCCCTCTGCACATCTACCATTCAAATAATAGTCCTTTTAAGGTTATTCCTACCAAAATGGATGACTTCACATTTATTAACATTGTACTCTAACTGCCAGACCTTTGCCCACTCACTTAAACTGTCTATGTCCCTCTGCAAAGTTTCACAGTCATCTGCACACTGCTCTAAATCTCAAATATTGGTGAGTAGATTCAATGCAACATAGTAAGAAGAAATAGAGGAACCTTACAGTACATGTTCAAAGATCCACCAAGATCACAGAAACATCATGGCACAGAACAGTCATTCAACATAGTAAGATAGCTGGGTAATTAAAGAAGATGGTTAAGAAACCACGTAAGATAGTTTATTAATTATACATGGCATAGTTATAATTGCAGTGAGAGTTAAGCTTGAATTATATAACACATCATATTCTAACTATTGGCTCATCTAAGTACAGTTTTGGTCATTATATCACAGGAAGGATATGATCACACTAGAGTGGATGCAGAAGCAATTCATATGGATATTTCCAGGCTGGAACAGAGGAAACTATTGACAGTGTTAATTGAGGTGCATTAAGCTATGAGCAGTATAAATACATCTATTTTCCTTCGGAGTGGCATCAGTACCAAAGGGAATACATTTCAAGTAACTGGCAAAAGGTTTAGAGGAGCAATGAGAATTTTTTTAACCGAGAGAATGTCTGGAACTCAATGGGCTATACAGGCACTAGACCTCACCATTTTCACAGTGTGTGACAACCAGCAAGAGTGTGATTGTAGGATTAAGTCAGATCACTCTTCTTCAGATGGTGTAGAGTTAAAGGGCAGAATACATAAACCATGATGCTATGTTTCAATATAATCAAATGCAGTGTACCACTTATTTAGTTGCATTTTCATTATCTCCAGTTTCAAGGGCATACATTCAGCATGTTAAATAATTTTTCTGCAGTTTTTCAACTTAATATTATCCACAATAAATAATGCAGAAACAAAACTCTTTAGATCTGAGAAGAGTGCGTGATAATTTAAGACTTCTTTAACCGTATTCCACGTTGCAGTAATCTATGTCTTGCAGTGACTTGATTGGATTGTGGCAAGAACAGGATTAACATGGAATAATTATTGTATTACAATTAAACCACTTAATTAAAAGCAATTAGAGGCAAATACATTTAATAACCTCTTTTACATTGATTTATTAACTAATGTAGTAGCAATTATATTTGTATTCATCATTGTTCCTTTTACACCATTAGTAAGTCACAAATGTTTCTGACTGACCAAGCTTTCAGTAAGTAGCTAGATCTGAATTTTGGCAAAGGTCAAACAATTAAAAAGGATATATAATAAATGAAGCATGATGTGTTTAAGTAAGTATTAGTACCATGTAATCATTACTGTATAACAAGTAAATCATAGCAACACCACATGCCGAGGAGCATGGTTTCATTACCTTACTGCTTCTTACATAAGGCAGTTGAGGTTTTTTGTGATAATATTCTCCACATTTCTAAATGTGCATTTTATCCTTCTGTCTACAGTTTTACACACAACCTCCATCAAAAATGCATTGTGAACTAGTTATGGGTCTTTGTTAATGTCCACCATGCAAACAGATTACATTTTCTTTGTCTTTCATTCTACAAGGCCACCAAGAAGCAGGGCATAAGCAAACGCACTGTTCCTTCCACACAGATATACAATTTATTCTGTCACAAACTCTATCCCATAATTTTAATATTCTAAGAATATGTTCTGTAGGAATAGTCCTTAATGTTCAAAGCTAATTAGTCAATTCAAGAATATTCATACGACCACAACTGCCACAATTCTGTTTGCTGCTGGCATTGGTGATACCAAATGTGAACAACACACTGTTATATGGAATACTTGATCATTTAACTCTATAGGAAGGGCACATAGAACCACTTGGGTGCCAATTAAAATGGACAATCAATCAGAGTTGGTCAATTTCCAGGTCAGTTAGTTCTCAATGAGTACACAATGATCCCTGCAATGTCTAACCCTTTTCTTAATCAGATATTTACTCGGCTCTTTTTCAAAAGTGTTCATTAGCATAGTGTTCATTATTTTGGCTATGAACTTGTTATTCATATTCTGTCAGAGTAATGAAAGAAAAAAACCAAGCTGATTAGAACTCTGAATTTTTTTCACTTTATATATGCATCCTCTAATCTGTGCTCACACTCTAAGTCAAGAATTATGCATCCAGCTCTATCTTAGCTTTGAAACAGCCAGATGATACTTCCTCAGCGAAATAAGTTCAATTCTGCAGAACTCTTCCTGGAAAGCCTGGAACTCCAAAAATCATGACTTTCCCTGAATGTTCCAGCACATCATCACTTTTTGAAAATAAGGAGCCTAACCTTACACAATATTCCAAATCTAACTTCAGTGGCAATATATTGTCAAAATACCTTGTTTCCACTTAATTGAATATCCCAGGGAATGATGCTAAAATTTGATTAGCTCTGTCAGTAACCACTTAACAAAAATTACCTTGTATTTAACTGCAGTGAACCACTTCCACCATTCATCATGCCATCTGCCAATTGATTTAGATCGCTTTATATTCCTATTGTTTTTTCCTTGCACAATAAGTTGACATTGTAATCATTTCATATCAGTAGAAATACTCAAAAATATGGAAGAATGACAGGAACAATGGAGTGCAGGAGTAGAGGGATCTAGGTATGTGTAAATTATTGAAAGTAGCAGTGTCAGTTGAGAAAACAGTTAATATGGCATCCAGAATCTTGGATTATATAATTAGAGGCATAGAATTTAAAAACAACAAGGTTATGGTGGACATTTATGGTGAACAATTGGTTCCGTCTCAACTGGAGTATTGTGTCCAATTATGCACTCCACAGTTTTGGCAAGTTTTGGCTAGTGCCAAAATTAGCAGAATGTGTCTCACAGAATAGTTAAGCAACAGCATGACTAGTCATGTCTTACAGACTCATTCGGTCAAGGGTGTCAAGTTCCTAGGAGTGACAATTACCAACAATCTGTCCTGGTCCACCCATGTTGATGCGATGGTCAAGAAAGCACATCAATGCCTCTATTTCTTAAGGGACACTAAAGGAATTCAGCATATCCATAAAGACACTCACCAATTTTTATAGTAAGCATTCTATCCAGATGCATCGCGGCTTGGTTTGGCAAATGCTCTGCCCAGAATCGTAAGAAACTACAGAGAGATGTGAATATTATCCAGTGCATCATGGAAACCAACCTTCCATCCACTGACTCCACTTATACTTCTCTCTGCCAGGGAAAGGCAGTCAACATAATCAAAGACCCCTCCCACCCGGTTATAATCTCTTCCAATCTCTTCTGTCAGGCTGAAGATACAAAAGCTTGAATACACCGTACCAATAGATTCAAAAATAGCTTCCTCCCTGCCGTGATTAGGCTTTTGAATGGAGCTCTCACATTTTAAATTTAATGCTGGGCTCACTCTTTGTGCAGCTTTTCTACATCCATAACATTTGTATTCCCCACACTGTTCCATTACCCTTATGTACTTTGTGTGGTATGATCTGTCTGTACTGTATGCAAAACATAACTTTTTGCTGTACATCAGTACCTATGACAATAATAAGTCAAATCAAATCATACAATAATGCCATTGGTTCAAACATGGACAAAAGAACTGATTTTCAGAGGTGAGACCTACAGCCCTTGGCATCAAGCTACATTTGACAGTGTGACATCAAGGAGCCCCTAGCAAAATTGCAATCAATGGGTATCGGGGGGGGGATGGGGATGAACTCTCCACTGTTTGGAGTCATGCCAAGCACAAGGCATCTTAGCTCCAGGACATCTCTGTAAGAGTTCCTCACAGCCGAGACCCAGCTATTTCAGCTGCCTCATCAATGATCTTCCCTCCATCAGAAGGTCAGAAGTCAGGATGTTTGCTGTTGATTATTCAGTACCATTCGTGACTCCTCAAATACAGAAGTAGTCCATGTTCAAATGCAACAATATTCAGCACCATTACCGAATCTTCAAATAGTGAGGCAGTCCACATCCAAATGCCGCAAGACCTGGAAAATATCCAGGCAATATTTGGCTGAAAAGCGGCAAGCAACAATTGTGCCATACAAATGCGAGGTAATGACCATCTCCAATAAGAGACAATCTAACCACAGCTCCTTGACTTTCAATGACATTAGCATCACTGAAACCTTCACTATTATTATACTGGAGGTTACCATTGACCAGAAACTGAACTAGGCTCACCATACAAATAGTGAGTCTATAAGAGATGCACAAAGATTCTATGAAAGCTGTTGTGACACTCTACTGATTGTTTCTATTTCCCACCCCATATAACAATTATTTTTTTCACATAAATCTTCATTTCCAGTTTCCAATTCAGGCTACAAGAGGCTGCAAGAGCAGGTCAGGGGCTAGGAATCCTGCAGCAAGTAATTCACCTCCTGACTCCACAAAGCCTATTCATCATCTGCAAGGCACAAATGAAGAATATGATGGACTACTCCCAACTTGTCGAGATGAATGAAGCTTCACCAACACTCAAGAAGCTTGACACCATCCAGAACAAAGCAACTAACTTGATTTGCACCACATCCAACAACATTTGGTCGCACTGCCACTGATGCTTAGTCTCAGCAATGTGTACCTTCCACAAGATGCACTGCAGAAATTCACCAAGGCTCCTTACATAGCACATTTCAAATCCATGACCACTCTCACTTAGAAGGGCAAGGACAGCTGGTCATGGGAATACCACCATCTGCAAGTTCCCCAAAAAGCCACTCACCATCCTGACTTGGAAAGCATTGGTGTTCTTTCACTGTCACTGGGTCAAAATTCTGGAATTCCCCCCTCTAAAGGCATTGTGGGTTAACCTACAGCACAAGAAGCCAGCTTGCCACAACTTCCCAAGGACAACTAAGGATGGGCAATAAACACTGGCCAATCAGTAATGCCATGCTCATGAGCGAATAAAAGAAAATGGTGGCTTTCAACAGGATACTGAATAATTACCTGAAGAGAAAAAAAAAATCAGAACTATGAAGACAGGAGTCAAACTAATTGTGTGGCTCTAGCATAAAGCTGGTATGGATATGAAGGATTGGATGACCACCTTCTGTGCTGCAAAGATTCTATGAAAGCTGTTCACTCTACTGATTGTTTCCATTTCCCACCCCGTATAACAATTATTTTTTCATATAAATCTTCATTTCCAGTTTCCACTTCAGTTTTCAGTCATGCTGCCTATTTCCTTTTCATAAATTCAAAGGATCTTAATCATCTTTGAAAATCGCACAACTCTGACATTGGCATTTAGAGTTACATCTGCAGGATGCATATCAATTTGACGATCTGTCCCAGTCTATTTCAACTTCTGATTGGACATGTAGGCTTCTTTCCTCATGTGTAGTGAAGTGATGCATTATATTTGTAAGCATTTTAATTCAGTATGTATTATCTATTTTGTGATCACTGATTATCTGGATATGCGTCATTAGGGCAATCAGTCTGACAAGAGAAATTATTTGATGTTGCCTGTTCGAACAGCTGTAATCTCTTGTAACAGGGATGCACAGATCTTTCATGACATACATCAAGTAAAAGAACATAAGGGAATCAGAGTAGCAGAAAACATTGGACTGAGAACGAGAGCTTGATAGCTTTCTTTTTCATTACCATGCCAACCCCAGCAACACATATAGTTAGCACTTCATGCAAGAAATATCTTTCATTAAATCAGAGGTGAAAAATATGCTGTGAATTGCATGTTGATGTTTTACCTATGATCATAGAATATTTTCAGGATTTTTGAAGGTATTGCAAAGCCCCAGGCTTAAAAAGACATAGCGTTAATAACTCTATCAAAAAATATTGGAAACTCTCAGCAAGCGAGGAACAGCACCTGCTGAGAGAGGTGACACATCAATATTTCAGACATTACCTTTCATCAGAATCTGATGAAGGGCAGTGCCTTGTCACTTCTCTCTAAAGGTGTTGTGTCTAACTTGCTGAGCATTTCTAACATTTTCTGTTCTACTTCTTATTCCACCATCAAATTTTCTGTCTAATTATCATCCTTTGAGCTTCTAAGAATGAATATTTTCATCTGCCAAGTTTAATTTTGGCGCACTGCAAGTTCAATGGGAGGTTAGTTGAAATCATTTCAAATTGCCATTTAGGTAAGCAGAAGTAAACTATTCGACCCAGGTGGCCTACAGCAATGTTACAATAAAGGCCAAGAAATAATGACAATGGATAGGAACAACACTATATGTATTTTATGGAGACAAGACTGCTTGTCTCAGCTGAGCAATATATCAACTCAAAATATAGTTTCAGAAATAGAACTGTGGAAATGTTTAGATAACTGGAGTTTTAAAGAAAGGTCAAGGTAATTTGTAAAAATTTGGAAATGCAGGGAGAAGTAGAATACACCAAAAACACAGTTTAATGAAAGATATCATAATTAAGGGGGAAAAGAAACCTTGTAATGGAGTAATGTAGCTGCAACTTTTTCCTGCTCAAACTAAAAAAAGAGATTTTCTGAATGAGAAACTATTGTACGGCCTGAGTATGCTGTTTATAGAACTAATATATAATTTGTTAGTAAATAAACAGCAAATGGTGTGGGTATGCCTCTGAAGGATGTTCTACCTGAAGTGGCAATATCTTTGTTACTTAACTATAACAAAAGAAACTGGCTATGGATATTGTGGTATTGAAGAATCCAGCATTTATTACATCTATCAATTATGTACAAATATGACATTCCTCAAATACCTAATTGCTTTGGCTAATGTGAAACTATTAAATTAAAACAGAAGAACATGTTTCCAATAGCGTTTCATACTTCAAGTGATCCAAAGTAAGATGAAGTAGGAATTCTTTATACCCTGAGGTCACATGCTGTGAAGTAATGATGATAACATGATCATGTTTCTTATTGGTGTACAGTACTGACATGCTGATTGTGAGATATAAAACAACATTGCCCTTTCTCCAAAGGTAAAACAGAAGTATATGCTTGTAAATTGATAAATGTTTTAACTTGGTAAGTATTCAAACAGGTAAACCAATATTTACAAGTCTAATATTTCAAACTTCAATGCAATGCTTTGAACAGTTGACAACTCATCTTGATCTGGTGACTGTAAACCTATCTGGAGATATATGCTGTCAACTTTGTTGCATTTGTCTTGCTGTTGGTTATTGTCAGTCTCCATCATTCCACAATTATCATCACTGAAGCATTTTCCACCACTTTCGGGACAATTGGTGCCCTGTACATTGGGCTGAACTGGCTTCTATTCCTTTGCAGTGTAGCACCATGATTAGAAATGACTGTATGCTAGGCTGTTGCATTATCTAGGAACCATTGTTGGTATGCAAGCATTTCTATTTTAATTGTAACTCTTACTTTCTGCCCAGTGAGTAATTTTAATAGTTCCCTACTCACTTGTCATGTATTTTTTCATTCTGTTCTATCTACCCTGTGTCTCAAAATGGTGAGACAATTGGTTGCTGAATAAGTATATGTTATGGTAGGAATGGTTATTCCCATGGTGCATGAAAATAAAGCAACACAAAAATATTGTCTTATTCCTCAACTTTAAATGATCATTGATTTTGTAATGCATCTCATTTGCTCTGCTAGCAGGGTGGCAACATGATATAGTTCATTTCCCATCTCACATACATCTTGAATCAGTTTACCAATAATTATGGTGCATTGTCCAACACAATCTGATCTGGGACAGTGAATAAACTGAAAATAGTATTCATTACATGACTGATGGTGACACTACTAAGCTATTAAATTCTGCAAAGCTGCACTGTGTTTCGGTTTGAATACACCAACTGTTTGGTGTGACAGGATCACATTTAAAAGCTCGATGTATGTGATTATATGGGTAATGCCATCTTAGTAAAGGGCAGCTGCAATTTCATTGTTTGGCAGGGTCCGATAACAACAATGCTGTGAAATGGTACATGTGTGCTGACTGCACCACCTAGCAGCAGTGTTGATGAAAAACATCATGTTTCAATAATTTATTTTTACCTTCATCAAAGCATTTAGAGTCATAGAGTCATCGAGATGTACAGCACATAAACAGACCCTTTAGTCCAACTCATCCATGCTGACCAGATATCCCAATCTAGTCTAGTCCCACCTGCCAGCACCCGGCTCATATCCCTTCAAACCTTTCCTATTCATGATTTGGAGATGCCGGTGTTGGACTGGGGTGTGCAAAGTTAAAAATCACACAACACCAGGTTATAGTCCAACAGGTTTAATTGGAAGCACACTAGATTTCGGAGCGACGCTCATTCATCAGGTGATTGCTATTAATTTCATGTGTGTGGGAAATCATGTCTCATGAACTTGATTGAGTTTTTTGAAGAAGTAACGAAGAGGATTGATGAGGGCAAAGTGGTTGACGTGATCTACATGGACTTCAGTAAGCCAATAGACAAGGCTCCCATGGGAGACTGGTTAGCAAGGTGAGATCTAGCCATTTGGACACACAACTGGCTTGAAGGTAGAAGACAGAGGGTGGTGGTGGAGGATTGTTTTTCAGACTGGAGACCTGTGACCAGCAATCATCTGATGAAGGAGCATCGCTCCGAAAGCTAGTGTGCTTCCAATTAAGCCTGTTGGACTATAACCTGGTGTTGTATGATTTTTAACTTTCCTTTTCATGTACCCATCCAGATATCTTTTAAATTTTGCAATTATACTAGCCTCCACCACTTCCTCTGGCAGCTCATTCCATACACGTACCACCCTCTGCATGAAAAGGTTGCCCCTTAGGTCTCTTTTATATCTTTCCCCTCTCATCCTAGACCTATGCCCTCTAGTTCTGAAGTCCCCCATCCCAGGGAAAAGCCTTTGTTGATTTATCTTATCTATGTCCCTCATGATTTTATAAACCTCTATAATGACACCCCTCAGCCTTTGACCCTCCAGGGAAAACAGCCCCAGCCTATTCAACTTCTCCCTATAGCTCAAATCCTCCAACCCTGGCAACATCCTTGTAAATCTTTTCTGAACCCTTTTGGGTTTCACTCCGTTAGGAAGAAGACCAGAATTGCACACAATATTCCAACAGTGGCCTAACCAATATCCTGTACAGCCACAACATGACCTCCCAACTCCTGTACTCAATGCCCCGACCAATAAAGAAAAGCATACCAAATGAATTCTTCGCCATCCTATCTACCTGCAACTCTACTTTCAAGGAGCGATGAACCTGTACTCCAAGGTGTCTTTGTCCAGCAACACTCCTAAGGACCTGACCATTAAGTGTATAAGTCCTGCTCTGATTTGCTTTCCCAAAATGCAGCACCTTGCATTTATTTAAATTAAACTCCATCTGCCACTCCACAGCCCAATGCTCCATCTGATCAAGATCCCGTTGTAATCTGAGGTAACCTTCTTTGCTGTCCACCACATCTCCAATTTTTGTGTTATCTACAAACTTACTAACTATACCTCTTATACTCACATCCAAATTATTTATATAAATGATGAAACCCATCACCGATCCTTGTGGCACTCCACTGGTCACAGGTCTCCAGTCTGAAAAACAATCCTCCACCACCACCCTCTGTCTTCTACCTTCGAGCCAGTTGTGTGTCCAAATGGCTAGATTTCACCTTGCTAACCAGTCTCCCATGGGAGCCTTGTCTATTGGCTTACTGAAGTCTATATAGATCACGTCTACCACTTTGCCCTCATCAATCCTCTTTGTTACTTCTTCAAAAAACTCAATCAAGTTCATGAGACATGATTTCCCACACACATGAAAGTAATAGCAATATCAGCAAAGAAAGCAAAATAACAAACTTATAATGAATCATTTGAATACAAGAATAAAGTACCAATTGGTAGTTCTTGATAAATCTTTTCTTCTTGTTGGTTCCCTCACAATTTAGCTGCTCAACTGCATGTGCAGCATATGCTTTACGACTTGCACAGCCTAGTCACTAGTACATCTAACACAACACTCTTGTTGATGGACATTGAAATCTCCACCCAAGGTACATTCTGAGCTTTTGCAGCCCTCAGTGCTTCCTCCTAATGGTATTCAACTCAGAGAAGTATTGATTTGTCAGCCAGGATAGGGGAAGGGGTTGAGATCGGGAGGGATGCAGTGCATGGTAACCAGCAAGCAGTTTCCTTGCCCATATTTGCCATGAGACTTCATGAGATCTGATGTTAACGTCACTATCAAAGTTTCCAAGGGTAACTCCCTGCTGACTGCATACCACTGCACTGCCACCTCTGCTGGATCGGTCAGGCTGGTAGGACAGGATATATCCAGGGATGGTGATGGTGGTGTCTGGAACATTGTATGGGTACGAATCCATGAGCCTGACTATATCAGGCTATTGTTTGACTGGTCTGTGAGACAGCTTTACCAATTTTGTCACTAATCTGTGAATATTTGTAAAGAGGACTTTGCAGGTTTGGCAGGACTGTTTTTAGGCAGAAGTGGGTACTGCAGATGCTGAAGATTAGAGTCAAAATTAGAGTGGTGCTGGAAAAGCACAGTAGGTCAGGGAGCATCCGGGGAGCAGGAAAATCAACTTTTTGGGCAAAAGCCCTTCGTCGGAACTGTTTTTATGTTGCTGTTTCGTGCATCTAAGACAAAATCATGTGATCAGTGCAGTTTCATTTCTCTTTTGGGATTTTTAGTAATTAGTGAGCACAAGAGCAGACAATGACATAACTAAGTGTAAATGTCAAAAATTGTAACATTATTTCTTAACAATAGAGAAAATGTCCTAACTCCTCTGTAATAATTTTTGTGTGTCAACCCTTTAAAATGCAGACTTAGTTCAACTCAACAAATAACTAATATCCACATAAATAAAGTGAAACCACCATTGCAAATATCCAGTTTATGCTGATGTGTACTTCCTTCAGTTTTAGATATTAAAATTTAAGTGTAGGGAAATAGAATAATGGTACAAGGGCAGCAGATATGTGGGAACGCCACCATCTTCAGGTTCCCCTCCTAAGCCACTCACCATCCTGACTTGGAAATATATCACCATTCCTTTGCTGTCACTGGGTCAAAATCTTGCAATTCCCTCCCTAAAGGTATTGTGAGTCAGTCCACAGCTAGTGAACTGCAGTGGTTCAAGAAGGTAGCTCACCACCACCTTCTTAAGAGCAAATAGGGACAGGCAATAAATACTCGCCAGTCAGCAATATAAATTTTAAAAAATTAAAAAACATTGAATCTCAGTTGAGAGCATTTTAAAGATTGGGTCATAATCCTTTAAAATTTTAACAGCTAGGAAGATAAAGTAATTCATATGCTGGGTGTTGGTGGTCACCTTAACACCTAAAGCAAACAGCAGGTTTGGAAAATCTGTTTAATGGAATCAGAGTAGAAGAGGTGGACCTTTAAAACAACAGAAGTCAAACTTAGCTGAGGTCTGTCAGAGTTGCAGCAATTGCAATCCAGAGTAGTCAGAGCTAATTAGCTGAAAACTATTCAGTAAACCATGAAGGCCAGTTTGAAAATAGCGGAGCAGGCTATATTGCCATGGAGACTGATGGAGCTTAAGATGATTCTCGGCTTTTGAAGTATCTGGGAGTATGTTTGTTGTGAGAATTTAGTTGCAGGTAGCAGCTGTGAGAGTGTTAGCAGACAACATACAGTTAAAGCAGGAAAAGTCCCTGGAAGCCATTGATAGTTTAGCGAAACTAAGAATGGTCATGAAATAATCTGACAAGTAACATTCTCTTGACGCAACTGAGAAATATTGGAACTTGGAGAAACCCAGGGTAGTGTCACCTCAGTGAATCCAGCTGTTAGTAGGTTAAATGGTGCCCATGAGTAACTCCTGGAGAGCAGTTTCAGGAATCCAGTGGAACCAGTTACAAGGGAAGAGATTGAACCAGCTAGACGAGACAGTCTATGAGGTAATCTATGACAGAGTGGCTCACAAAGGAATTCTGAAGGTATGTTGTCAAGAGTGAAGAATTGGATTTTTTGACAAAGGAGGCAAAGATTTAATAGGATTTGGAGGCTCAGAGTGTCACTAATGTCTTGGTGGTATGTGGGGTCAGGGGTTGCTCAGAATTCAAAAGGATCTATTTTGACATTTATTGCTCAATGTGCTCTGTGGGGTCGTTGACCATAGTTTATCTATTATTTATATTTATCTCATGTTAATTTATGGATGACCGTGCAAAAGTTTTATAGATAATACAAATTATTTCGTTGTTCTAACTTTGTGGATTAATTTTGTTCAATCAAAACTCGCTATATTGTAGCTACTTTGTATTTTATCTTCTTGTAACTATATTAAGTAAGTGGCTATGGTGACTCAGTGATTAACACTCATGCCTCACAGTGCCAAGGACCAGGTTTAATACTACCCTCAGGAACTTGTACATTCACCTTGTGTCTGTGTGGGCTGCTCTAGCTTTCTTGCACAATCCAAAGATATGCACGTTGGTGAATTAGCCATGGGAAATGTAGGGTTACAGGGAAAGGATAGGGGAGTAGTCTGGGTGCAATGGTCTTTGGAGGGTCAGTTCAGACTCAATGGGCTGAATGGCCTGCTTTCACACTGTGTTTTGTGAAGTGCCGAGGATGTCGAACGTTGTCTACTTTAAACAAGAAAAGGTTGCTAGTCCCTAACCAGATCATAATGTTTATTTAATGTTCCATCCAGGGATCATAACAAGACTGTAATGTGAAATATTTATAAGTGAAATTTAAATTTTAAGTTACACAAATATCATCTTTGTGTTTTCAATAAGTCTTATACCTCTACTAGTGGCAATAGAGTTTGGCAGGAAGGTCCTGACCACAATGTAGATTTTCCCATTTGACCAGTAGGTTCTTTTATAGCATACCAATTGCTGCAGCATTTTCAGCCAATGGAGGGTTTCATCATGAAAAAGCTTCCTTCACCACAGAATCACACAGGTCTCATTAATTTTAATCGTAGTCATGTGGAAAATTGGAAAAAGCAAGATTATAGAAGTGATGCACACTTCCTGTTCCACTATCAGTATGGCATGCCATGATAAAATTCCACACAGACTTATCTTTTCTATTGAATCACCTCTCACCAGCCCTTCAATTTGCATTTTTATTTTTTGCTTCATTTTGGAATCTAAGATTCTCTTTCTACAACTCTCCAGCAATGTTGTTACATAGGTCTTAAAGATATTCTTGAGATTATTAATGAGACTACAAAATGACCACTAATCAACCCAGAAAAGACTGGAAAATGTAGGTAACTTTATGCAGCATCCAAACTTTCTCAAATGATATTTACATCCATGATGGAAGTTTACCTCCTACAGGGTGTTTTACTTGACATGGCAATACTTACATTATCTCCTGTAATATAAGAAGCTAGGTGTGGATATCATTGTGTTGAAGTATGCCACAGACATTTATTACAGATAACTATTATGTGTAAACATCACATACTTCAGATACATGAGTATCTGGTTTAATTTTAAGCTATCAGTTTACAGCATAAGATGAAGCTTCCAGTAGGGTGTCACGCTTCAAGAGATCCAAAGTAAGATGGTGCATAAGACCTTTCCAGACACAGGTCATGTGTTATAATGCAATGATGATATCATAGCCATGTGCTGACCATGAGGCATTACTCATCAAATAACATTAAATTATTTTCTTCAAAAGTGCTTAAAGTGAATACTTTAATTATGCATTTTACTGAATTAACACATAATAATCAGACACGTTGAGGTAAGAACAAACAAAGCTGTCATTTCCTTCTTATGGATTCTGGTTAGAATCTAACACCACTGAAAATCTGCCTTTTTATCTTGTTGACTATTTGATACTAATTTTCCCATACATTTGATCAATGAAAGTATGCTCCTACAGTTTAAAAAAAGATAGAGTCAAGCCTTTCAAAATCTGCTCCATTAATTTAAGTGATACATGCATTTGTCTGAAAGGGCTGGACATAGTGGATACAGGGAAGACATTTCCCCTGGCTGCCGGTTCTAAAAAAAGGAGTCACAGTCTCAGGATAAGGGAGAGATGTCATTTAGGACTGAAATGTAGAGAAACATCTGCAATCAGAGGGTTGTAAACCTGTGGAATTCTCTACCACATAAAGCTACAGAGACCAATTCACTGAACACATTTAAGAAAGAAATTGATATCAAGGAGTATGAGGAGAGTGTGGGAGAATGGTGTTGATATAAGTGATCATATTGATTGGCGAAGCAGACTCACAGGCTGAATGGCCTACTTCTGTTCCTATTTTAACTTTCCATTACTGAGCTGTCAGACTGTATTTTGAGAAAGCTCAGTCAATACTGATAACATGGTATTTGATTTCTGATTTCTACTGAAAGCTGTTATATCTCTTCTCAAATAAGGTCTGCACTCTATTAATTTACGTTATAGTACAGTACTTTTATTAGAGTTCCAATGTTGTTTCACCCAAATAGAATTTACTTGAAAAAGTGATCTGCTGGATTCCAATGATTTCACCTTAGCATGTGACCTTGATGCTTTGTGCCTTTCAATATTCCAATCCTCTCTGAATTTTGTTCCTGATCTTGTGATGAGCCAAATTTAGCATACATGAAATGGAAATAAAAATGATTTTACGTTTAGTGCAGAATAACCACAGTGTGCTGAGGAAATATTCTTTACATAAAGTGCTATTATGATCTGGAATGCACTGCCAGAAAAGATTCCTAACTCTGTACTGGTCTCCAGCATACAATTACCTCTGGTTGTGAATCAGACCGAGTGACTAGGCTTTTCCTTAATGCTGTGCTATTGCTTTCTTTCTCCTGTCTTCAGCTACTTAGTCATATAGAAACAGACCTGTCGGTACAACTGCTGACCAGAATTATTTGGTACATTTCCTTCTAAATTCTTCCAATTCATGTACCTATCCAGATGCTTTTAAATGTTGCAGTTGTACCAGCCTCCACCACTCCCCCTGGATGCTCATTCCATACACACAAAAGTTGTGAAAAAGTTGCCCCTTAGGTCTCTTTTATATCTTTCCCCTCTCACCCTAAACCTATGCCCTCTAGTTCCGGACTCCCCGACCCCAGGGAAAAGACTTTGTCTATTTAACCTATCCATATCCCTCATGATTACAGAAAACCTCTATAAGGTCATTCCTCAGTCTCGAAGGAGACTGAGCAGGTGGCTATTCTCAAATATCTGAAAGCCTGAACTCAGAAATTGAATGTTTGTGTGACAGAAGAGGTTTTGGGTTCAGAAACAAATTTCAAATCATGCAGCCTGCAGCTCACTCATCAGGTCAGATAGCAAAATCAGAGTGAAACAGGAGTTGAAAAGAGGCACAAGGTAAGATTGGGCTATAATCCTCAATGGCAAAAATCACACAACACCAGGTTATAGTCCAACAGGTTTATTTGAAAATACAAACTTTTGCAGCATTGTTCCTTCATCAGGTAGTTAGTAGGATCATAGCACACAGAATTTATAGTAAAAGATCAAAGTGTCATACTATTAATGCAATGTATTGAACAAACCTAGATTGATGTTAACTATTTAATCAGAGACCTCTTCCTCTGGCAGATTATTCCATGTATGAACTATCCTTGGGCCCCTTTTAATTCTTTCTTCTCTTATCTTAAAAATATTCCATTAGTTTTGAACTTTCCTGCCCTAGGGAAAAAAAACCTTGTTATTCACCTTATCAATGCCCCTTATGATTTTATTAACCTTTATAAGGTCATTCATCAACTCCCTATGCTCCAGGGAAAGAAGTTCTAGCCTATCCAGAAAATGGGAGAGTTCTAAATGAATATTCTGCATCAGTATTTACTGTGGAAAAGGATATGGAAGATATAGACTGGAGGGAAATAGATGGTGACATCTTGCAAAATGTCCATATTATAGAGGAGGAAGTGCTGGATGTCTTGAAATGGGTAAAGGTGGATAAATCCCCAGGACCTGATCAGGTGTACCCAAGTACTTTGTGAGAAGCTAGAAAAGTGATTGCTGGGCCTCTTGCTGAGGTATTTGTATCATTGATAGTAATAGGTGAGGTGCTGGAAGACTGCAGGTTGGCAAACGTGGTGCCACTGTTTAAGAAGGGCGGTAAAGACAAGCCAGGGAACTATAGACCGGTGAGCCTGACCTCAGTGGTGGGCAAGTTGTTGGAGGGAATCCTGAGAGACAGGATGTACATATATTTGGAAAGGCAAGGACTGATTAGGGATAGTCAACATGGCTTTGTGCGTGGGAAATCATGTCTCACAAACTTGATTGAGTTTTTTGAAGAAGCAACAAAGAGGATTGATGAGGGCAGAGCAGTAGATATGATCGATATGGACTACAGTAAGGCATTCGACAAGGTTCCCCATGGGAGACTGATTAGCAAGGTTAGATCTCATGGAATACAGGGAGAACTAGACATTTGGATACAGAACTGGCTCAAAGGTAGAAGACAGAGGGTGGTGGTGGAGGGTTATTTTTCAGACTGGAGGCCTGTGACCACTGGAGTGCAACAAGGATCGGTGCTGGGTCCTCTACTTTTTATCATTTACATAAATGATTTGGATGCGAGCACAAGAGGTACAGTCAGTAAGTTTGCAGATGACACCAAAATTGGAGGTGTAGTGGACAGCGAAGAGGGTTACCTCAGATTACAACAGGATCTGGACCAGATAGGCCAATGGACTGAGAAGTGGCAGATGGAGTTTAATTCAGATAAATGCGAGGTGCTGCATTTTGGGAAAGCAAATCTAGCAGAACTTATACACTTTGTAGTAAGGTCCTTGGGAATGTTGCAGAACAAAGAGACCTTGGAGTGCAGGTTCATAGCTCCTTGAAAGTGGAGTCACAGGTAGATAGGATAGTGAAGAAGGCGTTTGGTATGCTTTCCTTTATTGGTCAGAATATTGAGTACAGGAGTTGGGAGGTCATGTTGCGGCTGTACAGGACATTGGTTAGGTCACTGTTGGAATATTGCTTTCAATTCTGGTCTCCTCCCTATCGGAAAGATGTTGTGAAACTTGAAAGGGTTCAGAAAAGATTTACAAGGATGTTGCCATGGTTGGAGGATTTGAGCTACAAGGAGAGACTGAACAGGCTGGGGCTGTTTTTCCTGTTTTCCCAGGCTGAGGGGTTACAAAATTATGAGGGGCATGGATTGGATAAATAGACAAAGTCTTTTCTCTGGGGTCGGGGAGTCCAGAAGTAGAGGACATAGGTTTAGGGTGAGAGGGAAAAGATATAAAAGAGACCGAAGGGGCAACTTTTTCACGCAGAGGGTGGTACATGTATGGAATGAGCTGCCAGAGGATGTGGTGGAGGCTGGTACAATTGCAACATTTAAGAGGCATTTGCATGGGTATATGAATAGGAAGGGTTGGAAGGATATGGGCCAGGCGCTGGCAGGTGGGACTAGATTGGGTTGGGATATCTGGTCGGCATGGACAGGTTGGTCCGAAGGGTCTGTTTCCATGTAGTACATCTCTATGACTCTATCCAGCCTCTCCTTATAATTCAAGCCCTCCATACAACTCCAGTCACAGCAACATCCTTTTTAATCTTTTCTGAACACCCTCCAATTTAATAATATCCTTCCTATAGCAGGGTGACTAGAACTGCGCACAGTATTCCAAAAGTGGCCTCACCAACATCTTGTACAACCTCAACATGACGCCCCAACTCTTACTCTCAATGATCTGAGCAATGAAGGGAAGTGTGCTAAATGCCTTAGTGACCACCCTGTACACCTGTGACACAACTTTCAGAGACATATGAATCCCTAGGTATCTCTGTTCAATAACACTACCCAGGGACCTACCATTAACTGTATAATTCTTGCCCTTGTTTGTTTTACCAAAATTGAACACCTCGAATTTATCCAAATTAAAGTCCATCTGCATCTCCTCAGCCCATTGGCTCAGTTGTCCAACATCTTTTTGTAATCTTAGTTACCTTCTTCATTGTCTACTATGCCACCAATTATGGGGTCAACTGCAGTTTTACTATCCATGCCTTCAAAATTCTTATCCAAAGTTTTTATATAAATGATAAATTACAGTAGACCCTGCACCAATCCCTGTGGAACACCAATGGCCTCCAGTCTGGAAAACAGCCGTCTACCACCAACATCTGTCTCCTATCATCCTTGTGCCTGCCAGTCTTCTCGATGTTTTCCTCTTGAAGGCCAACTTGTCCTGCAAGTTAGTTGTGCAGCCCTCCAGATGGATAATGTTACAGTCATGGAAAATAGCTAGAAGCATGTGGAAACAGTGAGTTATGGGTGAGTGGCTGGCTGCATTGGTAGGTGAAGGTGAAGTATTTTAAAGTTAGGCATGGGTCCTGAGGGCAAGCAAGTACTGATGGGTGACGGATGAATGTGTGATATGTTTGAGTATTGAGGATGGAGATAGATAGTTAAGTCATCTTGCTGCTCCTCCAGCCAATCAGCATTCTTTTCTCATCTGCATAAAATGGTATCTCCTTTCTCAAAGTCCATTTCTTGCTCCTAGTCCTGATAAATGTAAGATAAAGCATGTTTAAAATGTAAGCATGTTTAAGTCCCATGCTATTAAGCATTCATAGTATTTAGGGTTGGTTTAGACTCCAGAACATAACAAAAACAAAATGATTTTAATGGTGGAATCTTCTGGCTTTAATTTATTCAGTAAATAACTGCATTTAGATTTCTTCTTACAGCCACACAATTATAGAGATGTTGAACATGGAAACCGACCCTTTGATTCAATTCGTCCATGCCGACCAGATATTCTAAATTAATCTAGCCCCAATTGCCAGCACTTGGCCCATATCCTTTCAACCTTTCCTATTCACTTACCCACCCAGATGCCTTTTAACTGTTGTAATTGTATCAGCCTCCATCACTTCCTCTGGCAGCTCATTCCATACAAGCACCACCCTCTGCATGAAAAAGTTGCCCCTTAGGTCCCTTTTAAATCTTTCCCACTCACCCAAAACTTCTACCCTCTAGTTCTAGACTCCCCCATCCCAGGGAAAAGACCTTGTCTATTTACCCAATCCATGCTGCTCATGATTTTATAAACATGTATAAGATTTGCTTCTGACACTCCAAGGAAAATAGCCTCAGTCTATCCATCATCTCTCTCCAGCTCAAATCCTTCAACTCTGGCAATAGCTTTGCAAATCTTGTCTGAACCCTTTCAAATATCACAATATTCTTCCTGTTGCAGGGAGACCATAATTACACACAGTATTCTAAAAGTGGCCTAACCAAAGTCCTCTGCAGCTGCAACATGACCTCCTATACTCAATGCTCTGACCAATAAAGGCAAGAATTCCAAATGCCTTCTTCACTATTCTAACTATCTGCGACTCAATTTTCAAGGAAGTATGAATCTGCACTCCATTCAGCAACACTCCCATTAAGTTAGGATGTTCTGCCCTGATTTGTTTTTCCAAAATGCAGCACCTTTCATTTATCTAAATTGAACTACAATTGCCACTCTTTGGTCCATTGGCCCATCTGATCAAGATCCTGTTGTACTCTGAGGTAACCTTCTTCACTGTCCACTACACCTCCAATTTTGGTGTCATCTGCAAATTTAGTAAGTCTACCTCCTATGTTTATATCCAAATCATTTATATAAATTACAAAAAGCAGTGGACCCAGCACCGAACCTTGTGGCATACCACTGGTCTCAGACTTCCAGTCTGATAAGCAACCCTTCACCATCACCCTCTGTCTTCTACCTTTGAACCAATTCTGTATCCAAATGGCTGGTTCTCCCTGTATTCTATGTGATCTAACCATATAGATCATGCCCACTGCTCTGCCCTGGTTAATCCTCTTTGTTACTTCTTCAAAAAAACTCAATCAAGTTAAAAAGACACAATTACTTATGCACAAAGCCATATTGAATATCCCTGATCAGTCCTTGCCTTTCCAAATACATGCAAATCCTATCCCTCAGAATTCCCTCCAACAACTTGACCACCAGCTAAGGCTCACTGGTGTATAATTCCCTGGCTTTTGATTGGAAATATGGAACTGAGATATCATAGCAATTACAGAGACATGGCTCAGGTGTGGACATTGACAATTTAATGTTCCAGGATACAGATGCTATAGGAAGGATAGAAGGGGGGAAGGGGGGGCGGTGCAGAGAGGAGAGAGGAGGGGATAACATTACAGTTGTTCTTAGGGAGGATATTCCTGGGCATGCATCCAGGGAAGTAATTTAGGTGTAACTGAATAAGAAAGGGATGATCACCTTACTGGGATTGTACTATAGACCACCCCACAATAATCAGCAGGAAACTGAGAAACAAACTTGTAAGGTGGTCTCAGTTATCTGTAAGAAAAATATCTTGTTTTAAAACAAAAGGTGCTGGTCTTGACCAAGATGGTAACACTGTGGATCACATTTTGAATCCCTTGAGGCATTCATCCCACTAACAAAATAGGATCATTGACCGAAGTTCTCATCCTCACCCTTCTTCGGCGAAGTTTTCAGAGAATGCCTGGAATAAATGGTGCCAGAGAGTGGGTGAAAGCCTCAATACTGTATCTTTGAAAATATCCTATTGCATTTCAGAGGTTATTTTCACAACTCCAGCAACAAGGAAAATGAAAAGGTGAGTCATTTTAACGAGTGCTTAAAATCAATAGATATTTTCTAATCAACCTTTCAGAGTTGTTATTACATGACTCTAGGACAGGTGGGATTTGGACCCAGGTCTCCTGGTCCAGAGGTAGAGATACTACCATTGTACCACAACAGCACTTCAAGCACAATGCCACAATAGAAATCATCACCTCTTCAGAGATGTTACTGTACAACTGTTGAGCAGGTGGGACTTGAACCCAGTTCAACTGGCTCAGGGGTAGGGACACTACCACTGTGCCTCAAGAGCCTCAAAAGTTCTTTCTCCACTGCGATACCAGCAATTCGTGCAAACATTTCCACCTGATTTCAAACCAGTGCCAATTCACTTGTAAAGCGAATGCGATAATCACTACACTACAGAAATGGAACACAGTGCCACAATGTTAACATCGTCTTTTTCTCCCCACTCCCCCCAATCAGCTGGTTATCATTTCAAGAAGCCATTGAACTGGTATCATCAAAATGCTCTGGAGCTTCTTTAATTAGCATCAGCAGGTAACAGTTACAATAGCCTCCATAAGGTGCCTCTGAGTAGCCACAATGCTCTCAATTCCTTTACTGAGTTGTATATTATGTTGAACACAGTTTAAATCAGTGTTTCAAAATCTATTTGGTCCTATTGAATGATGTTGAGCAACACAAACACACTGCTTAAAATTTCCTTCTGCTCTATCTGCAACCACAAACTTATGATAAAATTAATACATAGAAAAATAATGTTATCACAGCATTTTCTAGATAATTCTAAATCCTGATTGTAGACTAACCTTCTGTCTAAGGAGCTTAAATGATATAATCTTCAAATATCAGCCATCATTTGAAGCTGCTATTTAACACTTCAAAACGAGAACTATTGACAGTTTCATGACACTGGTTGTCATGTCACATCACAGTGTCACTGAATGCAACAGCTAAAGCTGTTCAAAGCTATTATTATCAATCACTCACCCTCTTGATTAGATGTCAGATTCTTACATATGATTTTGATTACTTATGAGTAGTTGAGGGCCTCCATCATTGAGGAGAACAGGCTTGTCCTGAAACTTTCATCTCTCTTTGATGGTTATATTATAAGACCAGCGTAGTGCTGGAGATTAATCCATGTACTAAATTGGTTGCAAACTGGTCAGGTTATGCAAACGGTTGGATGCAGTGGCATTGACAAATATGTTCACATGTACTTCATACATCAACCCAGATCTTGACTGGAATAACAAGAATGTTGCTCTACACATATGGCAATTAATCTGAAAAGTAGCTTTTAAAGTTTTTTGTGTTATTTAAAAAGACATTAAAATGTCCCTTTTTCTGCTGTTGGGAGAATAAAAACTTATTTTTTTAAACAAATGATATTAAATTTGTATAGTTTTATTCATCTGTGTTAATTGAAATCTGCAGTTTGACTGCAGCCAATATGGGAGGAAAATATACAGTGTAAGATCATCGCATAGAAGTGACCTAATTCGCTCCTGTTACAATCCTATTCATCATTTGGAGACCCTTTCAGTAAAACATAGTGATAGTGATAGTGGTGTGACCCAGTTCCAGAAAATTAGTGTAACGGGATTAAATTACACCTTTTGATTCTATCAGCATCAGGATGGCCTTGCACTTACAGATAGGATATGTGCCAATGTCTTAGAAAAAAGAATGAATTGGGAATGCTAGTGTTGTAACCCAATATTCTGCTGTCTTTTGGAATATGTGACTACTTATACAATTGCAGGTTTATTTCAATAAGTTGCTTCCAAGGAAAAAAATGCTGAAGGAGAATGAATTACAAAAGACTTTCCTTTAGATTTTGGCTTACACTCACGATAAACAAATTAAACTCCAGGAAATCTGTCAGATACATTAATGAGCTGAAATGGTATTTATTTTCAAAAGCAATGAACTAGTTATGGAAAGTGCTATTGTTCGAACTAAAATTGATTTTGCAAGACCTCTTTCAGGAAGTGGCTAAAAATTGGGAGTTGCCTGATATTTGAGTACAACTTACCCATATCTATGGAGTTTGCCTCTGTGCAAAGTAGGGAGGGTTGACCAGTAGTGATGTTACTCAATCATGTTCTACAGCCAAGCTTCTCTGTGAGTTAGACTGCATGTCTTAAATGAGCATAAGACAGAGAGAAGATTCCAAAATGACAGATGAGCTGCTGGATGCACTCCTGCACAGCTGGGCATGACAGGGTTTCACGGGAGGTCAGGAGAACACCAAGGACAACTCTCAAAGCAGAGTGGGAACAGGTAGAAGGTTAACTCACAGAGTCTGGATCTGAGGACCTAGCAACAATGCCACAAAAAATGGTTTTCAAGAGAAGAGACGGTGCAGAGGGCAGTACTGGAATGTAATGTTGGGTTTTATATGATAATGTTAGGTTGTGTGTGTTTGACAAATGAGGAATAGAATACAAATAGATTAGCCATCTTAAAAGGGTTGAATAACATCTCTCAATCTGCATGTTCCTTATAGAATATTCCAGAATAAATTTTGAAATTGTGAAACTATGTCATTTAGAACAGGGTTTGAATGCTAGAAATGTGTGCTACACGTTTTGTGGGATTGAGTAAAGCTCACAGGCTGGAAAGATCTGCTCCCTTGCATATAGATCCAAATAAAATACTTGCTTACCTGAAACCTCAGAGTTGAAAATGCTCTTTTCACTACAACAGAATGCTTTTTCACATTTATCTCATAACCGTCACTCCAACAAGCAATCACAATGCTCACAGTGTGATGAATTTGCATGGGCTAGAAGCTACATGTATAAATAGAGAAGGATTCTGTTTTATGTAGGCAACGTGAAACTGTGTATACTGTTACAACACAGGGTAAACCCTCCTGCTAAATTTAAAACCAGCAACACAGAAAAGATTTATCCCGTGCAGTAATCTGTAAAAAATTGAGTGGCCAAGAACTATTTAAACTAAAAATTAACAACTTTATTTCTTAAAGTATCACCGAGTATGCTTAGCCAACCACTATTTACAATTTCTTTCTCTAACATATCTTTTACCCTCCCTTCTGTAATACTAATCTGATAAAACTCCCAATTAAGATTAACAAAAACAAACTTCTTATCTCAAAACCAGGCAGCTTTCGTGCTTCTATTTGGATCTTCCTGTGTCTTCATTTCTTTTTCTTATGAATTTCTGTGTCACAGGTTACTGATGGAAAAGGTACCTTTAAGAGAGCTATTTTTCAGGCAGTCTGTTTACATGCTGAGGTTGTCAGTTCTCCTCTCCACTGTTCAATTTTCCCCTGTCTTATGCCCCCATCAGATTATGTCATTGGCTCTTAAGATTGTCAATATACTCAATTCAAACTGGATTGGATTTATATTTTTGGGGTATAATTTAAATGATTGGCCAAATTCAAATTTGTTTTTGTCTCCAGGCAACAAGCTAATCGAGTTGTTCAACAAAGTGTTTCATTATTGCCTTATTGAGAACACTTGGCCCTGTGTCTGGTAGTTCTGCTGCTTTTAACTTTCTTAAAGTACACCCACATCTTCATAACAATACACTGCACATTTTCCAAATGTGGGATTATGGAGACATCCTCAAGGCAATGCCCTGATCAATACATATACTAGTCTGAGAATTAAGGTTGACAGTTCACTTGTACAAAAATGATGCTTCTTTGGCCAATCCTCACCCTGTTCTCGTGCTGTTTTAAAAAGAGTGTCTTTCTTTTCCAAGATTTCTTACTCCTAGTTCCAATAAGTGCAAGACTAATAGCTCCAACTTATTGTATCCTTTTAGCAATTACTATCACTTACGTTAGGTTATCAGCTATAGTCTAAAACCCGAAATCAACATAACTATTTAAATAGTTAAATATGAATTAACCAGCAAATTGCAGTCAATTACAAACTATAAATTACAGGTATACGCTAAATGATAGATAAGGCTAAGACAGATTTTGTCAATTAGATTTGCTGTTCATCCAGCATTTACATTATTAATCTTAGTCACAAAGTCCTTCAAAACTCTATCCTCCTTTCTGAAGGATTTCATCTAATCTTCAATAGCAGTGTACAACCAACTTGAACTTCACAAGTACAATCTCCACTAAAATATAGTATATGCCTGCAGACCCTTGTCAGCTTTGCTTATGATAATCTAGACAATCCACCAATGTTATCTTCAGGTAACAGTAACAGCTGCTCTGAGAAATATTTTTGGTGTCTATTGTCAGTTTCAGGACCTGGCCTCAGTTTTCTTCAACCTGCCCATGTTTCACCACTGGACTCATCAACTAATCAACTCTGATGGGTCTGTGTCCTTTTATGTTTTGACCCAGTTTCAGATTCTCCAGATGACTTGTTTTCGATCCCAGTTTCTGTCATAGTTTCTTTAGAATGTGGATGGGTCAATTTCGTTTCTCAGTTTCCCTTTTCAATTAAAGTCTGTCTCAAAAACTACTAGATTTGAAACTATATATACCATTACAACAGCATGTGAATAGATTCCTGGATGCCTTCTTGATGAAGGTGCCAGTATGATTGCTAGGATGTACGACTGGCAGAAGTACTTAGAACAAGTTCTATTTTGGGCGGCATGGTGGCACAGTGGTTAGCACTGCTGTCTCACAGTGCCAGAGACCTGGGTTCAATTCCCGCCTCAGGCGACTGACTGTGTGGAGTTTGCACGTTCTCCCCGAGTCTGCGTGGGTTTCCTCCGGGTGCTCCGGCTTCCTCCCACAGTTCAAAGATGTGCAGGTTAGGTGAATTGGCCATGCTAAATTGCCCGTAGTGTTAGATAAGGGATAAATGTAGGGGTATGGGTGGGTGGCGGCTGGGTGTGGACTTGTGGGGCTGAAGGGCCTGTTTCCACACTGTAAGTAATCTAATCTATGCAAACATAATGTCAATCAGCATGCAAAACAGATTTTGGAGATCAGCTGACATTTGTCATAAGCTTACAGGTGAACACGCAGCAAAGGTCAGCAGCACAAATTCCCCACCAGTGTTATTTAAAGAGATCATCAATGCCTTATAACTTAGTTATCGGTTGATTCCTATTGTCGGTTGTTACCATTCTGCAAGTTTTGGTTCATGTTTCAAAACTCTACAAAGAATGACATGTTAAGTACTTGTCATCATTTTTTGCATCTTATGCTTAAATTGGCTGATCTCAGAAATGACTTCCCTCCCTCTTGGAACAGTGTGGGACCAGGAGAATGAGCAAAAGCAAGCAAAGGCTGTTGGAACTGAGAGAAAGAGGTGGAGAAATGTTCATTACAGGAGGCCTTATTCACTTTGGGTCAAGGACCCATTCTTCTATCTGAATCTCAGCAGGGGGCAGTATGTGTGATATCTGTGCTTCATTAAAAGAAATCCTCATTGAAATCTGTCTGCAGCCATAATTGCACCTCAGCACAGGTGAAGGACTGAATTATTAGTGTAAAGACTATATCCTTTAATTTCTTCTGTTTTGTTTGTTGACTTAAATGAAAAAGAACTGCTTTTAAATTAGGAACTGTGAAAGGAAAATGAGTTTTAAAAATGTGTTACATTTTGCATTGGTCATTTTGCGTTGTGTATACGCTACTATTTAAGGTATTATGGTGTAGTGGTTGTGCCTCTACCTCTGAAGCAGGAGGTTCAGGAGGTGTGGAGCAACATCTCTGAACAAATTGATTAGAAAATATCCTCACTTCTGCTTTCTTCAAGTAGTGGGCAAGATGGTTGTAGACAGCACAGCACGTGTCTGTAGAGTGAGATTTGGCTGGCAATAGTTTGGGGGATTGTGATCAGTTATGATCAGCCATGCAAAAACTCTGGTTTTTTGAATAGCTGAACAGCTTGTGGGAGAAGTCTTTAAACTGCTGGAAAGGAAGGTTAGAATCATAGAAACCCTATAATGCAGTAAGAGGACTTTAGGCCCATCAAGTCCACAGCGACCCTCCAAAGAGCATCCCTCCCAGACCCATCACGCCCCCCCCCACCCCACCCTATCTCCGTTACCTCACATTTAGTATGGCCAATCCACCTAAACTTCCAATCTTCGGACAGTAGGAGGAATCTTTCACTTTCTCTCTCTCTGTCTCAGGTAAAAGGAAAGTTGTTGATCGGTGCTATTGAACCTGAATTGACCAGTTTTATCGCCTCCTTCCATTAGCCCAATATCCATTTGTTTGTCTATGTGTGTGTAGGGATTTTAACCAGTATGGTCATATGTTAATAGGTTATAACTGTTTATTTGTGATTAGAATTTATCTATTTATAAGAAACAGTAGTTCTTGTTAAGTACAGGAACCTTACTGGTGTTTTCCGTTAACTTGATTCCAACTGACAGGTGAATCAGGGACTTTGTGTTCTTTAATTAAATCATTAACTTTTGTGGTAACTCCAAAAGTCGAGTGTGTGGTACTGGAAAAGCACAGCAGATCCGGCAGCTAACGACAAGCAGGAGAATCGACATTTCAGGCAGAAGCCTTTTATCAGGAAAGCTAGTAACCCCAGGAGTAATGTAGCTTGAGATGTAGTGCACTTTCCCAAACTGGTCATAAAACCAGTAATACCAGTGTGAAAGTGATCATGGAATGAACATTTATACACCAGGCTATTTCCAGGCTGGTACTGCAGATAGCAGCAATGTTTCTCTTGCCAAAGACAAACCGTGAACTAATTTGAGAATTTATTCGAACTTCAGGCTTCTCTTGGCTGAATGCAAATGGTCTTACAGGTGCTACATTTCAAATGTGCCATCTATCAGAATCAAAAGGTGTCACACTCCTGGTGTGTAACTATCGGAGAAAGTGAGGACTGCAGATACTGGATATCTAGCATCTGCAGTCCTCACTTTCTCCTAGAAAAATCCTGCATCTGCAGTCTTTACTTTGTCCTAGAATCTCCTGCTCCTTGGATGCTGCCTGACCTGCTGTGCTTTTCCAGCAACACATTTTCAGCGTGTAACTATAGGAGTTAATCATGCAGGGCAATTCCCAGCATCCTGACAACGGTCATGATGTCTTCATTCTATGGCAGCCAACTGTACCAGCTGCTTATCAACAACTACAGCAAACCAAAGAGGGGCTGCTAGGAGACAAAGGCTATGCTTTGAGAAAATGGCTTGTGACCCTGGACAAGCAACTACTTGCATATATAGACTGAGAGTCATGCTACTACAAGAAATGTGACAGAACAGAACATTGGTGCACTGAAACATTGGAAGGAATTTTCTCCTGATTTCAGCAGTGTAGATAATGGCAAGAATGGCGGGAAAATGCAGCGAGAATGAAAATAATCAGATTCCTGATATTAAGAAAAAAATTCAATTTTCACCTTAGTGAGTCTTGAATCTCATCCATATGTGGCAACTGTTTTATTTCCATGCAGTTGCATCTCTTTAATAGCTATTTTCACCTCATATCTATTCAGCTCCCAATTCTCCCCTTTTGCCCTGAGAAAATAGACAACCCCGATTCCTGACATGAGAGTCAAAGCAGATACCAGCAGTTGCCAATCACTTTTGGCTTGTCTCAGCCTTCATCCAGCTCTCTCATTCCTGGCATTTCCCTGCATGTCATGGACATCACCCTTTGTCAGTTCAGTCAACATCACCAAGTCACCAGCAACACCACATGGTCATGGTTGTTTTCAGACCAATTCACACACAACTTCAGCCCTTCAAGACTTCATTTGGAGCTTAGGGGCATGAATGCCATGCATCCTTTTGCCAGGTCACTTTGGCTGCAAGGATATACATCTCCATAGGATGTATTAACGGCGCTTAACTTACTTTCTTAGCCTTCACTTACTTTCTGTTGACCTGGATGTTGCCAGGCTCCCAGTCTTGCATTATCGAATAGGGCATAGGGTCTTCAGCTCGAACATAGAGGCTGGTTTTAGCTGAGTTGGCTTGATGGCGGTTTTGTGCTGCAGAGTGAAGCCATCAGCGTGGCTTCAATTCCTGGAGCAGTCAAGGTTCACCATGAAGGTCCTCCTTCTCAATCTTGTCTCTCACTAGTGAGGTGATCATCCTCAGGTTAAATTCACCACTAGTCGTCTCTCTCTCTAATGAGAGAGCAGCCCTATGATCCAGTAGGACTATGACAACTTTATTGCAGAAGCAGCAGCCTGTAACCATGCACAGCACTGAACAGTCAAGAGGGAGATGATGTTGCTGCATGGCACCAGGTTATATTAGTGCCATGCCTGTAGCATATATCAGCATCACAATTTGACAAAAACATTGCATGTGCTTCAACTAAATGGCCATGTCTTAAAGTCAAAGCGGACCAGTCCTTTGTGGTGAGAGGGTGGATCACATTCAATCATATGATTTGACCAATTTCAGTCCATATGTGGAACTGGAAAAATGTATCAGTTTTGCTTCAATTTCCACCCTGTTCTCTCCCTCACCTGGTCCATATCTGACACCCCATCACCTTCCCCTTCTTCTTCAATATCCCTTGCATCCATTTCTGGAGATAAGCTGGCCACCAACATCCATTACAAACCCATCACTCCCACAGTCACCTTGACTTTATATCCTTACACCCTGCTTTCTGTAAGGGCTCCATTCCATTCTCCCAGTTTCTCCATCTCTGTTGCATCTGTTCTGATGATGCCACCTTGTGCAGGGGTGCCTCAGAAATATCCACGTTCTTTCCCCTCAGCGAAGGATTCCCTGTCACATTTCATTAACAGGGCCAACCCATTTCCTGCACTTCTGCCCTCATCCCTTTCCTCACCTCTCAACACCAATAGGGTCCTCCTGGTCCTCAATTACCATCACACCAGCATCCACAGCCAAAGGATCACCGGCCATCACATCCAGTGGGATGCTGACTACACATTCCCCTTGTCAGCATTCCACAGGGACTATTCCCTACACAACTGCATGATGCACTCTCCTCTTCCACTCCAACACTCCCAACACCGTTACAGCACCTTCCCATACAATCACAGAGGGTGTAACACCAATCATTTATTTCCTCCTTCCTCACTAACTAAGGCCCCAGACACACTTTCTAGCTGAAGCAGCAATTTACCTGCATTTCACTTAATCTAGTCTACTGTATCCACTGCTCAAAATGTGATGTCCTGTACACTGGAGTGACAAAATGCAGACTAGGTGACCACTTAAGACTCTGTCTATAAAAATGGCCCTGAGCTTCCAGTTGCCTGCTACTTCAATGCATCACTATATTCCCTGGCCAACATTTCTGCCTCACACCTGCTTCAGTGTTCCAGTGAAGTTTAACACAAGCTGGAGGAATAGCACCTCATCTTCCGCCTTACAGCCATAAGGATTCAACATTGAGTTTAGCAATTTCATAACATGAACACCTTCCTCTTTGATACCCTTCCCCAGCACCACAAGTCCTGTCTTGCATGGATTGCACTTCTCGTTACCTCTCGTTCTCTCATTTTTTCTCTTTCTCTCTCTCTCTCCTTATCATCAGTAATCCCTTTGTTCGTCTGGAGACTAGACAGTATATCACCAGTTAGTGCAACAGTAGCGTGAAATAGGACTCCACTGGCAATACAGAAAAATCCCTCTTCTCTGAACTCTCTCTACCAAGACTTCTATTGCATGTCAATGGTCTATCCCAAAAACTGTATATCCCTTCCCTTAGTGTGTGTAGCTACATATACCAGGCACAACATTCCCCATCTTCAGTGGAAATGTCTGAGAGAATCTTACATTCATTCCTACATTCACATTTATTACTTCCAACATCACAGCAGAGACAGATTGGGGCACAGGGGCAGGTGGAAGGAAGACCATGTACAGTACTACCCTCCATAAGACCCCTGTTTTCAAACTCGTTCACATGGATCTATTAAATTCTCCTCTGATGTTTCTTTCCCGTAGTACATATGGATCTTTTTTTTTCATTTACTATTTTTGATAGCTGAGATTTCCTATTACAATTCATGACATTATTACAGTGCCTCCCAATGCAATGGTTTTCACTACTGAGCAAGGAATTGAAATGTCTAACATCCAGTAATGATACCAGTGTAATAGAGAATCTGAGTGATCGACAACCAAACAACTGCAATGTAATAATGAACCACAACTAAATTCATTTCAGCAAGAATTCTATTTCAAAGTAACAAAAACAGTAATGTTTATCATCATGACTCTTTCACAATTAGCTCTAATAGAAAATGTACTTTGGAAAATGACACATTTAATTTTGAATAAAATGGTATAAATTTACGTTTTTCATTTAAATTAGGAATAAAATATTTCCTCACTTCTTGTTCCATCCTGGGGTGTCTGTACACGACATGTAAAATAAGCTTCTACTTCCATTAAATTGACTTCACATTGCACGGCTGCCATGAATCCCATAAAATATGTCTTGCCGAAACTTTGCTTTTAAGAATAACTTGGACTTCAATTTGGAAAAATATAGCCTGTTAAAGTTTCCCCAAGGCAAAACACATACATGTATTAGCTTCTTGTAACTTCCAACAGTCCGCAAATGAATCATGTAATATTTTATAGGCAAGTAATTTCTTTATTATCCATTGAGTATAGTACATGCTTCAGTAACTGATACAAGTAGTTTCATTAAAGGATTCGCATTTACCTTGCTCCGTGTTCGGATGGGTATTTAGAGTGACAATGATCTGCACAATAATGCAGTCAATTTTACAATTATTTGCATAATTTTCAGAGCAATGAACCATATTCTTTTTATCACAAATGTGTTTATTACATAATATACTTTTAATGTATGGCAGTTACTGATATTGTTAATGTAATGGCAAATAAAGCTGTTTTAAAATAGCATTGCATGGGAAGTTCAGGAACCCCTCTGTGCGCTGCTTTATGATTATGTTAAAACTTCACATTTTTGAACATTAGAACTTTCTCGGCGATAGTTTCTTTATGTTACAATGCAATGATTTAAAAAGAGCTATACTGACTTTCAAAGATACTTTCCAATTGCCCCAAGTGGACATCAAATGAGTAACAGTGATGTTTACTGGACATAAGATTTACCACATTATTTATCACAGTATTTGAACTGCAGTTTACAATGTACAGTTGAGAATTATATTAACCTGCTGTTCTTTGGATAGAAGTAATGCCCATGGGCCTCCTACAGATTGTCCTTGTCCATCATTCTATTGAATATTTAACACTCAGTGACATGCCAAGCTCCCTGTTAAGATCAATGAACAAGAACTTGTGGCAGAATTTGTCTAGTCATGCTTCCCCCCGCCACATACAGTGCCCAACCCACTCTATCATATGGGTGATATGCACATGACCTGACACAGACCATGCTGGAACTCCTCTTATCACAGTCTTCAGTCTCATCTAATTTCTTTAGGTCAACGGTCCATTCTGCAAATCTTGAACATTACTGACTGTGACTGTATCTCAAAACATTTTCCCCTTGACTAATTTGAGGAGAGAAAAGAACATAAATCCAGCTAATTAGGATCCACTATTCTAAAGTACTTAAAGAGGCTGTAATTTGTAAAAAGAACAAGCAGAATATTCAATAGTCTGGAAAAGAACATTATCAATTGTTGTAGTTATACGTGAATCCATCATGTCAGACATTCCCATCATGTTAACTTCTTTTGTTTCTGTTCCTCCAGCTATCTTTCAAAACATTTACATGTACATATTATGGAATATTACACTGAAAGTTTTATATCGACTCAAACTCAATCCCAGTTATAGCATCTTTATTTTTCCATGAGAAATGGACTGTTGACAAGTCATTTATTGAAAAGTTAATAATGGGTCATCTCCTTGAATCACTGCAAGCAGTTATAGTGAAAGTAATTCCACAGAGCTGTTAGAAAGTGAAGTTTTCTATTATTCGTCCATGGAAAGTGGGCATTGCTGGCTGGGCCGGCATGTATTGTCCAACCCTAGTTGCCCTTGAGAAGGAGGTGGTGAGCTGCCTTTTTGAATCACTGCAGTAAATTTGATTTTGGTACCAAGATCTTTAAACAAGGATCAATCTGAGCCATAATTAATATTGTTATAAAAGGGCACTAAACTCTAATCTGTACCTTCTAGTTAAAAACCTGAAGATCTTCCATATCCTGTTAGTTGACCTAATTGTCTAACATCACTTCCAGCTGGATGTGGCAGGACTGCAGAGATTAAATCTGATCCATTGGTTGTGGGATCAGACTGCACCACATGATTTGATGAGTTGTTGTATCTCTGTTCCTTGCAATTCCTTTATAGTTCTTATTACCTGCCGAAAAATTATTCGAAGCACTCTTTCTTCACTAGTTGAAAATTTTTCCTTTGACTAAAGGTGCTTTATTCCTCCTTCAAATGGGGATTTGCAGAGCAAAGTGAATGGAAGATCATACTGGAGATTTTCCAGTATCTCTACACAAGAAAGAGAGACAAAGAGTGACATTTTCATGTTTTCAATGAGGAGTTACAGATTGGAGTTTAGTGCCCTTTTATAACAATATTAATTTTGGCTCAGACTGATCCTTGTTTAAAGATCTTATTTTCACAAGCTTGACTTTCATTTTCATAAGCGGGCAGCATGGTGGCTTAGTGGTTAGCACTGCTGCCTCACAGCACCAGGGACCCAGGTTCAATTCCAGCCTTGGGTATCTGCCTATATGGAGTTTGCACATTCTCCCCATGTCTGTGTGGGTTTCTTCCGGGTGCTCCAGTTTCTTCCCACAATCCAAAGATGTGCAGGTTAGGTGAATTGGCCATGCTAAATTGCCCATAGTGTTCAGGGGTGTGGAGGTTAGGTGCATTAGTCAGGGGTGATAATAGGTTAGTGGAATGGGTTTGGGTGCATTACTCTTCGGAGGGGCCAGTGAAGATTTGTTGGGCCAAAGGTCCTGTTTCCATGTTGTAGGGATTCTAATTCTAATATGACTTAACCTGGTCAGGTGATCATAGAAATGATAAATATTGATCTAAACAATTGTTAAATGTCTATGAAGATCTCAGATATTAAAATCAGATGATAGAAGTTGAATATTGATAATCCATTTCCATGATCATATTACTAATTCTTGGTTTAAAAAAAGAACATCCTCAAAATGAACACTGTAAGCTCGCTTACTGAGGTAAACCACAGTTAGCATACAAACAAAACAATGTATTTGTTAGGAACTCAATTTTGAATTTCTTGCTCATATTTTCACCTCCAGTCATAGTCTACCTCCAACCTCCCCCCCCCCCCCCCACCACTGAAATCCTTCACATATACACTTTTTATCCTTCAGATTTGCTTTTCCAATCTGTTTCTGACACCTCAAACTGCACCCTACATCAGTCCATTTAGTTGAAAACTTCATTGCCCATTTCCTGTCTTGTAGGAATTCTCTTTTGTCTATCATCCTTGTTCTCACTGACGTCCTCTAGTTTCCTGTTATTCAGTTTAACAGATTTGAAATCTTTGTCCTTATTTAAGATGTTCTCACATGCTTGCTAAGTACTGTAACCAGATATTCTAGATGGGACTGTCAGGGGCATGACTTCCTGTCTTTGTGTATACTACGTGAAACATGTCCACCGACCCTATTTGCCTTACCATTTCCTCCCATCCTTTGAAAGTAATTTCAAAATTTATATTATCAACTTTAATTCACTAGTTTCTATCCTTTTACCACTACTGTTTGGTTCATTTCCCTGCTCTGAAGCTTCTATAGGTTGTGTTATTTAATTGATAGAACACACAAATGCAAAGCCTTACAAACATATCATTAAGCTCAAATAAAAAATGTACTACTATTCTCAATTATTTGAATTTTTGTAGCACCAATATAGAAAATATATGTTTGCACTTTTGTTTTGTTTACCTGCCCTAACCAAAGGATGCTTCCAAATTATTTATCCTCTTACTTATTTTCTGTTGTTTGGAAAGGATAATTCTCAGATGAAATGCAATTGTGATGTTTCTCATCAGAATGTTCACTAAACAAATACATTGCTAGCTGTTATTTCACTTGTAATATATCAGCTGTCAAGAGTGTTACAGAATATTTCTAATTTACTCCAGGAGCATTTCAGGCACAGTTAATGTCTTGGGTAATGCTATTACTAAGGATCCACTCAAGATAACACTGAAATTAGAAAATTCTAGTGGGTGTTTGTTGCAGATATTATTGAATATGCATTTTGATTAATAGCTACTAAAAAATGCTTTTTCCACACCCTGCAACATTTTATGTGCACTGTGGTTTTGCAAAACAAATTAGTGCAAACATTCCTGAATTTTTCATTACGCCTCAGGTTTGAAAACTGGAAACAATCATGCAGCCTATTTCTGAAATTATCCAAAAATACATGGCCATTCAAATAAATGAAGCAGAATATAATTAAACTACATTGATGAGCTTCAAAAATCATTTGTCAAAACATTATAAAAAATGAATTGCTGAAAATTGTGATGCAAGATAGAAAGTCAACAGATGTTCCCTGTAATTAGAACAAAGCATTGTTGGAGGCAAAACAATTGTTGCAAAGAAATGATTGCCTCAAATTTGTAACAGAAGCAATATTAACTCCTGAAGAAAAATGACAAACAAAATAGTGGATTATCTGTCAACTGCTTAACCTATAATGCCAATGATTCTCCTTGGTGTTCCAGTTAGTGGAGAATACTTGACAGAACAAAGGTCATGAAATTTAAAGTTGAGTCATGGGTATGCAAAATTTGCTTATGTCCCACAAATTATTACTACAGTACTGATTATAGGTATGAGTTGAGAAAATGTAAAATACTATGCTCACTTATCAAAATAAAAATGAATAAAATGTAAGCTTTATTAGTGATAAATCATGCTGTATGGAAGAAAAGCCTGAGAAATAAAGAGGAACAATTCATAGCTACAGCCCATTTCATGGCCTTTGCAGTTCCACCCCATTCAAAGTCCCTATCACCAATTTCCTAGGACATCAATTAAATAAAAACTTACTTGAAACTGCCATATAATTGTTGTGATGAAAAGAGCAGGAAATTTTGCAGCAAGTGGCTCACCTCTTGATCCTTGAAAGCCTTTCCAATTGCCAAAAGGCATGTGAGTCTGATGGAATACCATCCATTTACCTGGATGTGTGCAGCTCCAATAATACTTAGGAAAGTTGATATTATCCTTGGTAGGTCAGCCCAGTTCTTAGGCATCTTACCCACCTTCACTTACTTTACTAACAGTGGCTGCAGTGTATGTTATCTATTGCAGCAACTTGCCAAGATTTATTTAATTGCTCCTCCCAAACCCAAGCTTCTCCAATCTAGAAGGACAACAGCAACTGACCTGTGGGAAAACAATTATCTCTTCACATTCCCTCTGAGACACATACCATCCTGGCATCTGAGATTTCCCAACCCCTCACAATCATCATCATAGCTCTGCTCTGATCCATTTGCAGAATACTTAGGAAGCACAGACTGGCATTGCAAGGCACACTGCAAATCAGCATTAATAGACTGTTGCAAAGATACGTTGCATGCAGGAACAAACAACCAGCTCATGAATTGGACCAGATTGCATTTCAGAGATGGAGAAAGTGAGGACTGTAGATGCTGGAGATCAGAGTCAAAAGTGTGGTGCTGGAAAAGCACAGCCTGTAAGGCAGCATCTGAGGAGCAGGAGAGTCAATGCTTCGGGCTTTTGCCAAAACGTCGATTCTCATGCTCCTCGGATGCTGCCTGACCCGCTGTGTTTTTCAGCACCACACTCTCAACACTGCATTTCAGAGATGCTCACTTGCTCTCCTAGCAATCACTCACTTAGCATATACCGACATGTTTCCACCATCCATACCTTGTCTTTCAATACCAATTAGCACAGTCACACAAACAGTTTACCTTGCTGGTCAGCAGCCCTCAGTCAAGGAGATGTACATCTTCCTGTACAGCAGTGTTATAAGTCAAATCTCCTGTATGTACCAGCAGCTTATGCTGCAAACACACTGCAAGCAGCCATGTCTCAAACTATTGGGGACATGGTCCTCACCGAAGTCTATGGAGTCACCTGTCAATCAGAGGGTCCTGGAAAAGTCAATCAAGTCAGCCTCTGATCCCAATCTGGGAGCTACAGCTAACATGATCAGGGAGATACACAGGCATCAGTCAAAGGGCACCTCTCATCCAGGGCATCCAGTTAGGTTGCTTTAGGATCACCAATGGCTAGTCTATCAGGTCCTTCCAGGAGAAAGAGGGAGGGCAGGGGCAGCAGGGGGTGCCATTGCCATGGGAATGAGACCTATATTGTGGGATCTTCTTCAGGAAAAGAGAAAGAGAAAGGGGAGGGATGAAGCTGCAAGTGGTAGCATGGCTGTTAATGCTGGTGCAGGTCATCAGAAGGTGGTGAGGTGTTCCAGACAGGGGTGTACATGCAGCATTCACGTTGGGGAAGTTTTGAGAGAGCGAGAGTGAGTGAGGGAACATGTTGCAGGTGAGTGGCAGAGCATTCTTGTAGCTACACACATGAAACACACCCTAAGATGGCAAGCACCAAAACAGGAAAATTGTTCTTCAGAGGAATTTTACAAATCAAATCCAAATTCTTTGTATCTAATCACTTTGTTGAGTTAGTAAAACAAAACCCAAATCAGAACCTGAAACTTAGGTGGGAAGTTGTTCTTTTACCAACAGGCGACTAGAATTGAATAATGCTTTCTAGATCTTGGATTTGTGACCTTAATTAAATGCAGATGTACTATTGTGCTCCAAAATGATAAGAGGAAGAAAGCTCATACGCCAGATCAAGTTTAACATTGTTCAACATTGAAGCATGATTAATCATTAGGAAATAATTAAAGCTTATGTTTCACACTGGCCAGGTAGTTCATAGCTGTTGATCTAGATATGAATGAAAATGTAGGAGAAAGTGAGGACTGCAAATGCTGGAGACCAGAGTTGAAAAATGTGATGCTTGAAGAAGGGCTTATGCCCAAAACGTCGATTCTCCTGCTCCTCCGATGTTGCCTGGCCTGCTGTGTTTTACCAGCATGAATGAAAATGAGACTAAACTAATTATTCAACAAATTTATACTGCCTAAAAGAATAAAACTTATTGCTTTAAAGTCTGAAAATAAAAACAGTAATTTTTAAATCAGCCAAAAGCTAAATACAGATTGTATCAAAACTCAAACTGGAAATTAAACTGATTCTATAAACTGCAAAGTAATTTTCTGAAGTCTACAGCTGCAGCAACGATACCCTACAGGCTATTCTTCTGTTGATTCAGTACAAGATTATTGAGCCTTTGGCAGTAGATCTCGCTTTCTCTCTCTCTCTCTTTCACTGAGACTCAAGTAATAGGCAAACTAGTGTCTGAGGTTTGTCAAGACTTGTATTTAATGCTGTGTGCCCTCGTTAAGCGTTTAATACTCCAGCAGTGTTACAGCCAGATAGTTGAAGTACCAATTCTTGTTTAGTCACTTTATAGACTGTGATTCAAAATTTTAGACTTCATACCGTAAACACATACTAAATTTCATATTCATGAAGTTTGTTGATCAGTTTTTAAAATGCGAAAAATATTGCTGTGAAGCAATTATAATGAGGTATAACTGCATAAAATATTACCACACTACATTAAATTTAACAATATGACTGTTGCACAGTGGCTGCAAATATATATGACAGACACATTTGTCTGATTTATGAATCTGCTGCAGAAACACTATAAACACATCAGAACGCACAAGTTTTTATTTATGAGTTTCTGTCCAAAACACAGACGCTGCAGTTGGTATCGTTAATTATTCTAGCATACCTTTGATGGGCCATAACTCTGGATTATTACACTTAATGTTAAAAATTCACCCCTTCTTTTATTTTGCATCATAGAATCCCTACAGTGTGGAAGTAGCCCATTCAGCACATTGAATCCACACCGACCCTCTGAAGAGCATCCAACTCAGACCTGCCCCTCTATCCTATCCTTGCGACCCTGCATTTACCATGGCTAATCCACCTAACCTGCACATCCTCGGTCACAATGGGCAATTTAAAATGGCCAATACACAAAACCTGCACATCTTTGGACTGTGGGAGGAAGCCGGAGCACTTGGAGGAAACCCATGCAGACACAGGGAGAATGTGCAAACTCCACACAGACAGTGTCTGACACCCTGGCAGCAGTGCGAACCACTGAGTCCCCATCATGTCATGCCAAAGAAAAGAAGAGAGTTTTTTTTATTTTAATTCTGACAGCAACCACTTTAAAATATACAAGAAAATTATTGGTTTGAAAATATAAAACAGAATTAAGTTTCTTTTTATTATACATTTAAGTTGAATGAACTACTTGTAGACATCACAAGCATATTTTCCCTCATGTACCTGATTTTTCCATTTTTGATTAATATCTATGCCTGGTTTAACATTTCTGTCAAAAACAACTTGTGTCATGAACATCATGGTTTGCACTAATCTGTGAGCATAGTTTGTTACACAGGTGTCATTTGTTCTCAAGAATAGCGTAGAGTGAGCAGCTTAAGGATACAATTCTTTTGATCCAAAACATAACAAATCAAGGCTCCAGGCCTAACATATGATTATTAGTGTTGCTTTGAAAGTAAAATTCGGATAGACTGATGACTTTTATGTTATTAAAATATACAAATAGGAATGTAACATTACTCATCGTGTGTCAGTGAATACAGGATGTGGAACCAATGCATACAGCAATAGGCTCAGTCACTGGCTCATGGATCAGTGATGACCCTGCAATGGCAACCTTGTAATTCTTCAAAGTAACTGACCACCAGTCAGGCACTTGCCTGATTGAAGTCAGGGGCTTGATAGCTTCTGTATGGATGTTCCACCTTCGAGAACAGCTGGCTGATTAAAGATAACCAGCTCCTCAGTACCATTAGGCCACTGGGAAATGTAGTCACTGCTAGCATTATAATAGTCTCAGGATCATGGCTGGAGCCTGAAGTGGAGGTTTGTAAGGTGGGTTCACTCAATCAAGATAAGAATGTGTCAATGAAGAGTTGGGGTGGAGAAATAGGCAAATATTGAGGGCAGATAGGTAGGAGTCTTCACCAATGTACAGCCCATGCCAATGGCAGGTCTCTCTGTCGGACAGACTACCCAGTGTAGAAGGGATCCCCAATCAGACTGCTGACATACCTGTCATCTTGCCCACAGTCTTGAGAGACCACCCTATATTTAATGGTTATGTACAAGTGGCAACAGCAGAGTCTTTTAAGTTGATCTTGAATTTCTCAACAGTTCACCAGATGCAATGGATGTCCTTATGCTTTCCAAATCAGGAAGGTGACACAGTTTCGACCTGGCACCCTCCTGCCTTTTTACACAGGTATATCCTCTGTCCCTCCTTGCAACCCACCTCATTGCTGGCTATGAGGTGGAGGGAAGGCAGTCTACCCAATGTGTTTTGATCTGGGTCCATTAAGATCACAGTCAGCTGTCTTTTGTGCTCTAGGAAGGAAAGCATGGGCAGAATCATAAAGAAAATCATTAAGGCCCCCATTTTAGTTTTTTTTAGGAAGCACCTTACCAATTCCTGTTTATTGGGGTTTGTGATTCTCCATGACACACACACTGCTTCCTTTTTTTGGTTGCTGAGAGAAGCTGAAGTTTTAACACTGTCTTTAATCAATATCCAATACTGCAGCAACACTGCTTCAAAACATCATTACTGAATAAAGTGAATACCTTGCTGCCCTATATTTGAATATATTAAAAATAGCTCCTAACATGGGGATACTGCTTTTTCTCCACATTGCAAACAGGATGCAGCCAGTATTGATTTTGTAGTAAGCTGACACAGGTGCCCTGCAAGGCAAAAAAAAATCCAATCCACCCATTGTTATTCATTTAGGACCTGTAAGTACAGAAAGTAAGCATTGCTTAGAGCTCACAACTCCCAGTGTTGTAATAGTGTCAAGCCCCAATAAAAACAGTAATTCTTTTTCTCAGCCTCAAACGCATAATTTTATAAACTGTTCTTTAGGGGTTTAGGCAGCCTCCAACAATCAAAAGCAAAAATCTAGCAACTACAAAATATATTAATAACAATAAATATTGCCATAAGGTATATAACATGACAGTCCTTGAACATTTAAAGATGCCTTTATGAGACAGCATATCAGTGCCGGAATGAATTGGACTTTACAGCATGAGAACACAACAACAGCTTTCATTCATATAGTATCTTTAACACAGCAAAAGCTACAAAGCTACTGCTCAAACATTTGATTCCCCACATGCATATGCAATTTTGAAGCTGTAAGGTTTAGAACAACTGCAGGTTGAATTTGAAGAGTTCTAGAGAAGTATACTTGTGGCTGTCTTCAGCTGCAATTAAGGACAGGGATGACACAGTTTAAAGTAATTTTGAGCTACTATATTTAATGACATGATTCTGCATTTAGCAATAGAAATGGGAAATTTATAATTCAGTCTGACAAAGATTTTAAAGCTCTATAGCTTTAAAAGATAGTCACGTTCCTTTAAAGTTTAAAGAATATTAAATTATCATATTTCACATTAAATTTCATCTTTCCCAAGACAGTTTGTAATCTTCTTGCACACCATGCAGCCCATCACAATAGGAATCATGATGGCTGGACTCATTTAATCATGAGGGAGGCCCTGTGTCAGTCTCCCTGTGGAGCTAAACCTCCCCCAATTTAGTCTAAAGGCAAATGTGCTAATGCAGGATTCACAGACACTAGTTGCAGGATATCAGTTGTACTCATTATTGAGCCAATTAAATCCCATTATCCTTGAACCTAATGCAATTCTTTTTGGGGTTCATGGATTGAATTGAAGCTGCAGGCATCTCATGATCTCTGGGAAGCCCAGCCAGTAAAAAATCTCTCTTGTTTGCCAGTGACCTACTGAGAACATTTCCCCGGCTGGTCGTTACTCTGTGTCAATCAAAGGTCAGAGCATTAGGCAGGGGGTAGTCTTTGTTGAATTTCTTGTACAATGTTAAAAAGCAGATTTAAATAGTGTGGAGTCAGTTCCTTTGTAAATTTTAAAGGTTTATTTAACATACTTCTAGCACAGTTTGTTGGACTGCAACAATGCCAGTTGGCCATACAGTTTCATCCTGGTCCTTAGCTCTGGAAAATGCAGCCTGGTTTCATCAAAGGGAAATTGTTTGACAAATTTATTGAAGGAGTAATATGTGTTGGTCATAAAGGGAAGCCACAAGACACTTGATAAGCTGCCACAAAGGTTATGTTGGAAAATTTAAAAACTTATGGTAAAGTGGCTGATATATTAGCAGGGATAGAAATTTGGATAGGTGACAGTAAATATAAGGGCAAACCTGATAATTTCTCAAGAGGCTGAGCTATCTGAATGGATAATGGAGCTTGTTCTTCAACACATGTTGAAATTTTCCAAAAGACTTTTTGTCTCCACACATCACACCCAACATCAATCAAAAGTCCATTGCAATGGGCTTTTGATTGATGTTGGGTGTGATGTGTGGAGACAAAAAGTCTTTTGGAAAATTTCAACATGTGTTGAAGAACAAGCTCCATTATCCATTCAGATAGCTCAGCCTCTTGAGAAATTATCAACTTTGCCCTTATATAAAACATCCAAAAAAAACTTATCAACTGACCTTGTGGTTGTTGATTGTAAGACATCAGTTCTAGATAGTGAATTCTAAAGTTTATTTTTACGTTAAACTGATTTGGTAGCATTTGCCATGGTAAACAGAATCTTTCTGGTCCTTGAGTTAGGCCTGAAATGTTGACTCTGTACAACCCCTTATTTCCAATAGTTCTCTGCTAGTGTATCTGTTTCTGGAACAACTAAATCTAAAAAAAAGCTCTATTCTTTGTTTAAGATGTACAACTGCAGATAGGACATTTGTAGCCTTCTAATTCATACTGAGGAATTTGGTAGTCATTTTTCTGATGTTGCTTGTCTTTTCCAAATAGTATTAATTTTTGTCTCTTCGTATAATTCTCTGTGTGGAGAATCAACAGTGCAGTTGCTGTACTTTTTAAAAAAAATTGTTTCATACTGCACTGTGCTATCATAACCTGTACTAAGAAATTTTATTGTCTGCGGACTTTTAAGCCCAAGTTTAAACCAACTCCCTGCTTGAACACACACAATTCAAGTACTCACTGTTCCTGGTAGTGATTTATATTTTCTAGGGGCCCAGTGTAAATGTTATTTTTAGGATGTAACTGACAAGCTAATAGTCTGACTAACATTTAGCACTGCTGAAGAAATAGTTATGTACATACCCTTGTTATAGTCCAAAGTTCAGACCTGGGATTTTTATATGAATGATAATTTTAACATGATTCTTACATTATTAATCTCTATTTTCAATATATTGGTTTTGCTATTTCAATTAAATTAAAAGCATTTTCCTTGTGCTGAAATGTTCATTAACTGATGTTCAATAAATTGCCCACAGATTTCCACAATTCTATACTTGATACTTGCTGTTTGTATGAGCACATCTGTCACTTGAATTTCCTTTCTGTAGAACCTTCAACAACACAAGTTGGTAGTATTTGAACTGATTATTTGTTTAATGGGATATATCCATTTATCCAACAAAAAAATTTGCAAATGATTCATGGTTTGAGATAATAATAAGGTTACCTTCAATACAGTATGGTGCTGGAAAAGCACAGCCGGTCAGGCTGCCATCTGAGGAACAGGAGAGTCAACGTTTTGAGCATAAGCTCTTCATCAGGAATGTGTCAGGAATCTGAACATTCCTGTTTAAGAGCTTATGCTCGAAATGTCAACTCTCCTGCTCCTTGAATGCTGCCTGACCTGCTGTGCTTTTCCAGCACCACACTTGTGACTCTGATCTCCAGCATCTGCAGTCCTCACTTTCCCCTTACCTTCAATATAGTACAACCAGGATATTCATTACACAATGCTTGGTAGATGGCAACTAGAACATTATCCTTGCACAGTCAAAGATTGAGCAATCATTAGACATACACTAGATTGCAAATATCAATTAGAAAAGGTCATAAATCCTTTCCACTACTTCCATCGATGGAAGCAATTTAATTTTTACAGTGCATTCCACATTTGAAATAATTGGAAGTGAACAGTAATAGATTCATTTTTCATCAAGAATCAATATGGTCTACTTCATTACTCATGTATCAAACTAATATAAAACCAAAAGACTGCAGATCCTCTAAATCTGAAATTAAAGAAAAGCAGAAAATGTGAGAAATGCTCAACATGTTTGGCAATATCCATGGAGAGATGACCAGATTAAGGTCAAAGATCTTTGTGTAGCAGCTGAAAAGATTGCGATGCCACCGGTTTTAAGAAAGAACAGAGACAGGGAATGAGGAGAGGGTAATAGCAAATGTCTGTGGCAGGGTGGAAAGCAGAAGAGATTAAAGGATAAGACTGATGCTGGTGTAAGGTAAAAGGGGATAGTATCGGGCAATTAAAGTAACAAACCAATGGGTGTTGTAGAGTTCTGAATGGGAAAGAAAAACAGTTACAACCAACAGATGTCACCCAATAAAAAATTAGGAAATCAAAAATTGTTAAACCATGTTGAGTCTGAAGGCTGCAAAGTACCAAATTCCAAGATACAACTACATGATTCTGCCAGTAGTGTAACGTCTCATGATTTGCACCCATCTGCAGGAATGAAAACGTCCCTCAATGGTAGATTCCAGACCATCGATATAACAACTGGAAATGATGCACAAGTCAGACAAACATTTTGGTGAGTCTGTCTTGTATACAGATCAGGCTGGAGGCAGTCTTCCCCATACTTAGTCATGATGTTATCTAAACTTGAGGCAGGTTATCCAATATCCTCTGTAGTTCTTCTTGACCCTACTGGCCCTCTGAATTTCAGAACTGATTCCTCCTCAGCAGATCTCGGAAGAGAGCTTCACCATCATCATACAAGCTTCTTCTATTGTCACTTATATCCACAGCTCCCCCCCCCCCCCCGCCCCCCCCCCCCCCCCCCCATATCCAGTCATTTGTGAATCAAACATCCTAACCTTATATCTAACTGACATGGAGTATCAGTGTTTACTATGTTACCAGGGATGGACTGGAGGCTTAATGATTCATCCTCCAGAGGGTGTTTCTTTTGTGAGGTTTCCAGCTGAATAATAATTTGCTTCAATAAAGGACCCATATATAAAATGCCAAATGTAACTATGGCTGTTGAAGGCAGGTAAAAGTGAATCTTGCTGTATCTTTGCTGAGGGAAATGAAGGGGTTACAAGTAATACTCTGACACCATGCTCACATACATTACCAATCTCACTTTCCTGATGATCAGAGCATCCACATCAATGACATTCACAACTCTGTGCTGTTTGGCTTAAGGCACTGATGTTCTGTTCCTTTCTAGTCTTATTTCTCTCTTTCATGTTGTGTGCTGTAATGTTCTACAGGAGGAAAGAGAGAGTGTCAATGAGTATTTAGCTATTGAGAAGATCAGTGGAACCGTGTGGGGTTTGTGCACATACTGAATGCGTTGAGTGGTCTGGGAGAAGCAAGAAAAAATAAAGATAGGAACGTGATAAATGTAAAGAATGACTGATCTCTCGCTCTCTCTTTCTCTCACTGGCACATACTATTTGCTCACAGACCATTAAAACAAAGCTGCATAGCAGTATTGGAGCTGCAAAACAGGAATGCAATCTTGCTTAAAAAAAAGGTGTACCCATTGTTTAAAATACTCTTAAACCCAGAAATGACAAATATTTGGTGGGCTATCTGATTAGAACTTAGACCATGAGGGTTGTCACTCTGCATTTTTAAGTGATGTCCTGAAGTGGCCACAATGTCACATTGGTGAATGTGATGTTTGCCCCTTGGTTGCTCATCCCACCACCAATATCCATCCAAACTTCTAGCTGGTAATAAGTTAAAGCTGGAGCTTGTGTATAGCATTAATTGAAGCAATTCATATTAACAAATTTACAGAACATTTTAATCAGGATTACCACATTTTTTGTTAAGAATTCTTTGCCAAAGGTTTCAATTTTCTTATTATAAATCATCAAGCAATCCTTGTCAGCAGGGCAATGCCATCAAGCTGAACTGTGAACAGTGATGCATTTGACACTTCTGCACCCTCTGGCAGAGAAAAGTTGTCCTTGCCAGCTGTGGTTTATGTCATTGATAAATTGTGATAATTTAATTTGCTTAAACAAAATATCTCCCTAGTTTTTACAGTTTTTGGAGAGATGGTGCCATAGAGGTAAGACCACTAGACTAGTTGTCCAGACTCCAAGCCTCATATGCTCTGGGGACATGGGTTTAAATCACAACGTAGCAGATGGTGAAATCTGAACACAATAAAAATCCAGAATGAAAAGCTTGTCTAATGACAACCATTGTTGATGGTCATAAATGTCCACTTGTTCACAAATGTCCTTTAGGGAAGGAAATCAGTCATTCATACCTGTCTGCTCTGGATATGACTCCAGAACCATAGCAATGTGGTTGTCTGTTAACTGCCCTCTGGGTAATTAGGGATGCGTAATAAATGCTAGCCTAGCCAGTGACACCAACATTCCCTGGATGAATAAATTTTTATAAATTATTACATTTCCACTCAGCACAGTATTTCACCTTTAGCTCTTCAAGGCTGCTACTCCTGAATCAATAAGAACCAAATTCACAGCAGCTTTATATAATCAACCGTGCAAAGGAGAAGATAAAATTGCCAGAACTAATCTAATAAAACGAGAAGTTTCATTATCTCCATTTTGTTGGTGTAATTTGAACTCTGGGCCTTGAGATAAAAAGCTCGTATAACAGAGTTCTGTAAGACCCCGATGGCAAGCGTTTATTAAACTTTGGGATGTTGCGCATATTTTCCAGCTTTAAGTGTGTTAATTAATGGAACTGAAACAACTATCACTTGGTATTCGATGATACCGTTTTCCTCAAGCAAAAGACTGAGTTACAAAGCAAAATGAATGAATGAATGATTCTGCCTCAAGGCATCTGCAGAAAATAAAAGTATCTCTTTAAAAATGAATATAGCAAATGTAATAAAGAGGTTGAAAACATTGCCAATTACAACATTGAAACAAAATAAAAGCATTAAAAATATCCCTATGTAACTGGCATAGTGAGTGGACTAGTTATACTGAAACTTGGATTGACAATCAGGAAGCCTGAGCACTGCAGCTGGGATATTAATATCCAGTTTTTTGGTTCAGTTTGGAATACAAAACTAGCATTAACAATGATGAAACTAGTGGATTGTCACAAGAACTCATCTCGTTCACTGGTGTCTTTGAACAAAGGAGATCTATTGTCTTTATCAGATCCAGCCTACATATGAGCAGATCTATAGTGATATAGTTGACTCTTAGTTGCACTTTGAAATTGTCCAACACCATCTCAGGGGCATTGAGGGATTAGCGATCCAAGCTGATGTCTAATAAATAAGTTTAAAAACAAACCAAAAATTATTTTATTTGAAAAGTTTATCCTTTTTCACGAAACATGTCTTAGGCTTATATTCTATACTGTATTTCAAGAAAAAATTTCAGTGTCGCTTGTACTCCATGCTTTTAATAATGTCAATAGTTTTTGCTCTAGGATAATAGTGGTTGAATTTGGTACACACTGCAGTAACTTCGGGCTGTTATAGTGAATGCTGCTGCCCAAATTCTGAATGTACTCTCAAACCAATTCTAGACAGTGGAAAACAAATTTATTGTACTATTATCTTTATTAATCTCATTCTTTACTCTAACGAAGAGTCATCAGTATGTGGAACTGACTACTAGAATAAGAAACCATAATAGGTTTCATGAAGTAACTAAACAAGGTCTTGTTAATAAATGGGATTGAGTGTCATCGGAAGTACACCATGGAAAATAGGAAATGTATCTGGCAATAGATGGCATAAGATTCTTCTGCTGTGTGAAACTATTACAATATTACCATGTTATTTGCAATATTTGAAGAAAGGGCAGCATGGTGGCTCAGTGGTTAGCACTGCTGCCTCACAGTGTCAGGGACCTGGTTTTGAGTCCCACCTTGTCTGAGTGGAGTTTGCACATTCTCCCAGTGCCTGTGTGGGTTTCCTCCCACAATCCAAGAGATGTACAGGTCAGGTGAATTGGCCATGCTAAATTGCCCATAGTGTTACGTATGTTAGTCATACGTAGTTAGGTAAATGTAGGGGAATGGGTCTGGGTGGGTTACTCTTCAGAGGGTCGGTGTGGACTTGTTGGGCTGAAAGGCCTATTTCCATACTGTAGGGGATCTAATCCAAGATTGATTTCTGCTGTACGTTTTATACTTTCCACAATATACAATAAGACCTTATGTTTCCAATCATTAAACAATTGGTTTATATTAAACATATCTTAAAATAGGACTAAATTTCAATCTCTATTTACTTTTATTTGTGTTTGGAAGGCTTTAATTAATAGTCAGATGTGACCTTGCTTGAATACAACGTGCCCCAGTGGGAGAAAAAAATAGCATGCAAGATCTGTTGACTTTGTGTGTGTTCTGGAATAAATTGTTTAATGATCATTCCATAACAGCCAATAACTCAAAACTCACTTGGGGTATCTTCTTTCTCAACAACTCGAATACATTCAGTTATTTATAGTCTATAATAAATGTAACATGGATGTCAAAACTGTAAACTAATTAATAGGTAATGACTCCTGTTTAAATAACAATCCACTCACACAGTACGGTTGTCTGGGGTTGACTTTTGAATTCTCCAATTCCCTCAAACAAAATGCCAAAAGTGACTTTATTCAGCTTTCACAAAATAGCCTAAAAACAATAGACAGTGAAGATCCAATATGAGATTTAAGTTTGAATAACTCCACTGAAAAGCTGTAGATCATTCACTAGCCCAAGAGCTTTCTCTCAACAAAGCAACCCAATAGCTTTCAGAACCTTTTAAACACAAAAATGTTATCAATCTTCTCATTTAAAATGTAATACCACAGAGACATTTAAATTAGAAATAAGTCACCTTTAAGGGCTCAGATATATTGTAAATTGTTTAAACATTGTAAGCATATGCACGAGAAATGAACCCCTTCACTTAGCCTATTTACAACATATTGATGTCAAAATATGGCAATCTCAGAGTTCAAAGCCACTTCACAAGAATCAATAGTGTGCCAAATACACCCCCCAAAGAGGTTGTGAACTTACAACTTCATACTACTCTGCTTCACAAGTAACATATTTCAAGCCTTGTATAGAAGACTGTAAAACCATGGCACAAGATTTGAACATACAAGGCCCAAAAAGGGAAAAGGGATTTCTTATTCCAATGGCATCGTCATTACAAGCAGCAAGGGAAATTAAGGATAAATAAGGAAATACTTCCAATATGTACAACGAAAGTTTATGGGCTACAGTAGACTAACGAGTCTCTTGTCAAACTATTCCCCATTCCATTAGCCGTCCTTCTATCAAAGAAACCTTTTATTCCAATAAGAGTCCAGTCAACCTTTCCAGTTGCCCTTCCTCAGTGTTGCCACATACTAGTGACGCTCCTATGCTCAGTGCCCCCTTATCACTGTCACTACCTACTGCTGGGAGTTCAATGTTCCCTGCTTGAAACTTGCTATCCTGACAACTACACAATGCACATGGTGACAATGTGCTAAGAGTGAGTTCAATTAATGCCAACTGTGACTAGAATATTTTAGTCTGCATTAGTGGCAGTATTCATCTGTGGATTACTGTCAGGGCAAATGGTAAGTGCTGGAGTAATATGCAACATTAGGTGAAGAACACCTTCTTAGTGTCTGATCCCTGGACTGATATCTTCCGAGGGATCTAGACTCTGTGGCAGATCACCCATATTAGGGATTAGGTCAGTTAGGGTTCCAGTCATGTATTGGGTGGTACTTGTTGCTACAGTTTCAGCCTTCCAGAAGGCCCTCCCTGAGCCACTTTGCAGGGCAGCAAGAGACCTCCCAACTCTGGGCGCACTTCCTGGATTCACAACTCACAGATCACTCCAGGTTTCCTCATTGCTATCTAACTCCAGTTCACTCAAGTCAGCACGCACAGATATGGCAGGTTTCTAAGCATCTCAGAGAGCTGCTTGAGTCCACATCATCTTTCAGACTCCCAACTTCATGCAATTGCCCCCATGATCTGTTTGCTGAGGCTGCCCTCCAGCTCTTGACTCAACAACATAGGTGTGACCATCTGTATCCAGCGCTTGGAGACTCTCTGTGATTCAGGGTCCCATATATCCTGGATTTGGACCAATATTCCAATTTTAGAGACACTCTCTTGTGCTGATTGGACAGTCAGTCCTGTTCATATTGTGCTCATTCACTGTCTTTCTTTACAGGGCTTTTCTCCCCCAGTTCTATTGGACACTATTTCAAAGACCTGGTTTAACTTCATGATGCTCGGCCGTTCACTCATGACCGGACTAACTCCATCAAAAGGTGTGGTGAGATGAAGGAAATGGTCCTCGAGAATTACTGGGTCTTGTCTAAAGAAGAGATAGTGAGAAGAATAGCCTGTGGATGAGTGTAGAGTGCTATTACAACATAATCAGCTCCAGAATGTGCTCAGGCCACTTTAGCTTACTCTCAGGAAGTGAAATACGCAAATGGTCATGCAGAGTACAGTTGGGTAATTCGCATAATCTCTTACCCTCTGAATGATAGGTGGTAGTATGGTTCTTGGCAATATCATTGAACTTGCAAAGTTCCCGTAGGATCTTGCTCACAAAATTCCATCCTGATCACTGTGAATTTGACATGGTACATTCAAACAGATAAACAAATCACACACGAACACTCTGGCTATAGTTGAGGCATTTTGCTGACCTTGGTGGAGACATCATGAGCACAAGAACATGTTCAGTCCTATTAACACTGGGGTCATGGCAAGCAGGGATCCAAGCTAGTGCAAAGTCACTTCCCAACTTTGGGCAAAGTAATCTTCTCACAATTCAACAGCAGTCACTGTCAGCAGTTGTCCCAGGCTTATCACACTACTCTCTTGTCAGGGCAGTTACCTTTTCTGTCATTTGGTACCCTTTTGATCATCGACTATTACTAACATTTGACACTTCAGATTGTTAGAAGGCTTCTTTGCTTTATCTGTTTCTCCTTGCTGTGAACTAGCTAAGAGTGGGCTCCAGCTTCCTCCATAATCCACTTCCACAATAGTTTCCATGCCTGTTTGGAGTCCTTCAACAGCTGGTGCTGGGCCTTCCAGTAATGCTACAGTCAATATAACTCACACAATCTCTACAGTGTGGAAGCAGGCCATTCAGTCCATCAAATCCATACTGACCCTCTGAAGAGCATGCTACTGAGACACACCCACAACCCTATCCCTGTAACTCTGCATTTCCCATGGCTCATCTGCCTAGCCTATAACATTCCTGAACACTACAGGACAATTTAACATGGTTAATCCACCTAACCTGCACATCTTTGGGCTGTGGGAGGAAACTGGAGCACCAAGAGGAAACCCTTGCAAGCAAAGGGAGAATGTGCAAACTCCACATAGATATTTGCTCGAGGGTGGAATTGAACCCAGATCCCTGACCCTATGAATCAGTAGTGGTAACCACTGAGCGATTGTGCTGTCCAAAGGAATAGAAGTGCAAAGGTGAAACCAGTCTGGACCTGGTCTGAATCTCACTCAGATATGTATTGGTGATATTCAGATGAATCTTATTCCAAATGTCATAGGAATTAGGGTCAAAATGATGCCTTTGCCTTGGCACATGGACATAGCATCAGACACATCCCCTTCCAGATGGGCAGGGTTAGGGTTCCCTCCAGTGATTAGTCTTCCAATTAAGGGCATTGGCACTGAATGCAAAGGAGTGGCTCCTGCCTAAGACAGAAGGGAACTGTATGTGTACCTCGGTCTAGCTGGTTACCACAGGGGATTTGTGTAAGGCTATGTACAATTGGGTTTCCCCTTCCACGATTTGCTGAGAAAATCAAAATATTCAGAAGGAGCATTTGGGAAAGGATACGTGAGGTGAGATAATTCAAACATTAGAGGGAGCCAGACCTGAGCCTGTGAACACTCCTCTTGCATCTTCAAGCTAAAGCTGGTCTCATTACCTATCCTTGGCTACCTAGATTTCCAACTTTGTTTTATACTGGAAGATGACATCAATCTTGTTGACCTCAGAATAGTGCTGTCACAGGTTGAATAGCTGTAAAGTGTGATTATCACTTATGCCAGTCACAGTCTGAAACCAAATAAAAGGAATTTGGAGGATTACTCCAGGATAAAACTCAAACTGAAGTGGACAATTTCCCAGAAGTTCAGAGACATTCTGATCAATGTAGTTTGACAAGGTAGATGTATGTCCCACCAGAGAGTGGGATATGCTCTTTAACTGGATATCAGATGTTCCATCGAGACAACAACATTTAAAAATAGCAGAGAGTTACACAGCTTGACCATGGCATCAGGAAACAGACTATCTTTGGGTTTTGATCCCAATCCTGCACTGAAATTCCAGGTCTTAGATTTTCAAAAAAAAAGGCCAGGCAGAGGATCCACAATGTGATAGACATGGACAAGAGCACCATCTGCAGAAGACAGAAATCTGAAATGAAAACATAAAATTCTGGAAATACTCAGCATCAGTGGAGAGAGAAACAGAATTAACATTTCAGGTTCATGACCTTCCATTGTTTCTAAATGTTGACTCTGTTTCTCTGTTCATGGCTACTGCCAGACCTATAGAGTGCTTCCAGCACTTTCAGACAACGTTCCTGTGAACAAGAAGAGATCTGTTTATAGTAATATGATTAAAACCACAAAACCAATTAAACTATTGGCAAATCAGTTAGAAGCACAAAACAAAAAAGTGAACAATGACAATCACATTCAATGTCATTAGAAGGGCATTCCTACGTGGGTTTCGAAGGCACCATTATCTGTGAAAGAAATGACATGCCTGGGGCATGGAACATAATGTCCATGTTCAAATGTTAGCAAATAGATGATAGAAGTAACTTTGGACTAGACCTTCAGGTGTTTTCAATTTATTGGCTGCTAACAATGTTCTGGGAATTGTCATATCACAGCTACATCAATATATGTTCTTTAACAATTACTGTATTCAAAAATACCACATTAATGCAGATCATTGTACTCATTATGTAAGGAAGGTTGCAAAATCTATGCAGATCTTCCACAGGGAGACTTTGGAATTGAAAACATGTTTCTATAATGTCTTATTTCATTTTAGCTAATTATCAGATAAAACAAATAAACATACAACAGTGAATTGGTGATGAAAATGTATTTTACAAAACTTACTTGTTTAATCCAACATTCTTAATTTGATCTGCAGACTATATACTGCAACAAAGATTACAAAATGTAGTAGGAATCATTTAAAATCTGTATAGCAGCAGAAACTAAATGGACAGTTAGAGAAGGCCAATCAACTCATCCACTAACGCCCTGCTCTCCTCCCACAGGTTTTCACTTCGCCTTGGTCTTTCAGACATCTATCAGACAATATTTATGGTTCTTCATTAAATATGCAGATGTTTGTGCAATTAACTCAACTGCTGTTTTAGGCATGAGTGCGTGCAAAGTGATTGAAGTTTCTCCTGCCAGGTTAACCTGGTAACGGAAACCAATGCCAGCAAATGACCAAACAGGACAGTCTTTTAAACATTTTACCTTACTCCTCCTACTTCACAATCCATAATTAACTCACAGACAGACAACAGTTATTGGGGTTTGGCTATTTACAATCTAGATCAATGGTGTAGATGAAGGGATTGGATTTGCGGTAGCTAAATTTGATGATGATATCAAAATAAGTAGAAAAGGTTGTCAATGGGATATAAAGGGTCTGCAAAGCAGTAAAGGATTATAGATGGGTTAAGTAAGTGAGAAACATTTTGCCAGATGGACTGTAATCTGTGAAAATATAACTCGTCCATTTTAAACGGACAAATAGAGAAGCTGTCGACTTTTAAATAGAGAGAGATTGCAGAACACAGTGGTCCAGAGGGATCTGGAAGTCTTGATACATGAATCAAATTAATTAGTATGCAGCAACAGCGAAAGATTAGGAATGCAAATGAAACGTTGCCAATTATTACAAAGGGAATGTAATATGGAATTAGAGAGAGGTTTTGCTGCAGCTGTACAGGGTATTGGTGAGATCACATCTGGAGTACTGTGTATGGCATCAGCCCTTTATCTGAAAAAGTATAATTATTTTAGAGGCAGACCAGAGAATGTTCATTGCTGGCAGGACGTAAGGTTGAGCAGTTTATTTTGAAAATAAGAATAAGATGTGATCTTAGCAAAAATTGGAAGATTCTGAGGGGATTATATTGAGAGGATGTTGCCTTTTTTGGGGCACTAGAACTAGGGGACACAGCTTAGGAATAAAAGATTTCCATTTAAAGACCTAGATGAGGAGAATTATTTTCTCTTAATAGTTGTTCGTACTTGGAAATCTCTTCCTCAGAGACGAACAGTAAGTAGGTAGATAGTTAGGTGGATGGGTAGGTAGGTCAATTTCACTGCACCTCTTTCATGTATCCCCCACCTATGAACATCCATGGTGCACCCATCCACCACTGGCCCTTACTCAAATCGTTTACTTTTAATCTCTTTGCCATTACTTTCAAGACATCAACAGATTGCAGTCTTCAGTTTTCTGCTGTTAAAGCCTGTCCATATCTACCAGGCACAAGTCAGGACTGTGGCAGATTTTTCCCCATGTGCCTGGATGGGTGCAGCCCAGACACTCCAAGTGTTACCATCCAGGACAAAACAGCCCGCTTGATTAGCACCACATTCATTCACTCCAATCACCATTAACATCAGTGGGAGCAGTGTCTACTACCAAATGCTGTACTGCAGAAACGCACTAAGGCTCCTCAGACACCACCCACCAAACCAATGACTAGTATCATCTAGAAGGACAAGGACAACAGATACATGTGAACACCATCATCTGCAAGTTCCCCTCCAAGTCCCTCACTATCCTGACTTAGAAATATTTCACCGTTCTTCTGCCACTAGGTCAAAATCCTGGAATTCCCAACCTAACGGCATTGCAGACCGACCTACTGCACATGGATTGCAATGTCTCAAGAAGACAGCTCACCCTCACCTTCAAGGTACAAGGTACTGATGAGACCACATCTGTGAGAACGAAAAGTAGTTTTGAATCCCTTAAGAGAAAGATATCATTTCACTAGAGGAAGTTCAGAGAAGATTTGCTAGGATGATCCCAAGTTTGCAGGACTTGTTTTATGAGCAAGCGCTAAACGAGTTGGGAGTCTGCTAACTGGAGTTTAGAAGAATGAGATTTGATCTCATTGAGACAGAGGATTCTTAAAAGACTTGAAAGATGTTTCCCCTAATGGGAAAGTCTAAGATCAGAGAGCATATTTGTGGTGCTAATTAAGTGGCTGCTTTCTCCTGGATGGTGATACTTCTTGAGTGTTGTTAGAGCTGCACCCATCAGAATAAAGGGCCACCAAATTAAGGTGGAGAAGAGGAATTTCTTCTCTCAAACGGTTGTGTGTCTTTGGAACTCTTTGCCACAGACAGCTGGGTGGTGGGGGGCGGGGGAGGGAGGGACAAGAAAACTGCAGATGCTGGAATCCAAAGTAGACAGACAGTAGGCTGGAAGAACACAGTAAGCCAGGCAGCATCAGGAGGTGGAGGTGTTGAAATTTCAGGTGTAACCCTTCTTTCGGGTTGGGGGTGGGTGTAGGAGCAGCTGCAGATAAAAGGGGGTGGCAGGGCAGGGTGGTGAAGTAGGGATAGGTGACAGGTTTGTTTCACCATGTGGTCAAAGAGCTGGAGAGCTGAGGAGGTTACGGCATTGTGGCAGTGAGAAAGGGACTCTCAGCACACATCTGAGGGAAGCAGAAAACTTCTTCAAAGTGGGCATCCTTTGAAGAGCCGTAGCAGCAGAACAAACTTGGTTTGAGACAAAAGGGGGCAGAGTCCATGTAAATATTTAACGCTAAGATAGAATGATTCTTAAGCAGCCAGGGAATTCTGGGGAAAATGCAGGAAAGTGGATGAGAGAAATTTTAATTCAGCCATGATCCTATTGAATGGCAGAGCAGGCTCAAGGGGCTGAACAATCTACTCCAATTCCTATTTCTTATGGTCTTATAACTAGGGGCAGGTAATAAATGCTGGCCCAGCTAGCAATTCCTACATCGCACAAGTGAATAGTAAGTACAGACTTGGATGAGCTGCACACAAAATATCGTATTGGCAACAGTGTGGATTTGATTTGACCACATTCCTCGCTTCCCAGAACTTCCTTCCCATGCTGATTTGGGTCAAATGAGGATCTTAACCCGAGGTGCTTTTAATCATTTGTTGCCTGTTTCTTCTACAAACTGAAAACTGTAATTGTTTTAATGGCATGCAATGTGAATACAAGTAAACAGCCTCAATGGGGATGATCATAAATTTGTGATATCACTTTTGAGATATTTTAGTTTTGCCTGAGTGCACAAAAGAATGTAATAAATGAAATCTATCAGGGACTTGTGGTGTTAAGTGCACTTTTTGTACAAAATGAGTATTCAACATTATTTAAAACAAGTCAAGGAGGAGGTAACTGTCAGTGTTACAGGTGCTTAGTGGATTGAAATTATTGAATACAAATGTGTTATATTATCATGGTTGACCTTCCAACATTGCTGCCAGTTACTCAACATGCTCTTCAGAGCAGAGTTCTTCACAGCTCCAACATTTCTCTCCAAGTTATTTCTATGGCTTGGCTAGAGAAGTGCAATCCAGAACAAGAACACCACTTGTATTGAAGACAGGCATTTAACAGCAGCATTTGATTTTCCAGGCTGCACCAAGAACCCTCCAAAAAGTAGGCATTGTTCACCACTGGAACTTGTTGTATAAGGTAATGGTTCTGATAAGGTTAATGTTTGAGACCACATTTGGCTCCACCCAATCTGATGATGTCAGTCTGATGGGCAGACAATTGAGGAATCTAGCTGGTGGAGTCAGACATGCTATCCCTGGCTCCTCAGTCTTAATAAATATGTCTAACTAGTAGGAGTCAAAATATATTTCATTTCTCCAATTGCTTCTCAAAAATTTTATTCAGGACTATGTTTTGGTTTTCAGGGGCTATATTTTCATTCTGAATTACTCATTTATTACTACCCTATAGGTAGTACATACCTGAGTATTTCTGAGGAAAGATTTGTCAAAGCTTTCTTTCTTGCACTTTCAGGATAATTTGCAAGAAATACTAATGGAGAAGGAAAGCAACTTTTTTTGTACTAGAGGTACAGAGTCATAAATTCATACAGTATGGAAACAGACCCTTCAGGCCAACTTGTCCATGCTGACCAGGTATCCTGAACAAATCAGTTCTATTTGCCTGTGTTTACTCTATATCCTTTCCTATCCATCTGCCTGAACAAATAGCTTTTCAATTTTGTAATTGTACCCACTGCTATCATTTCCTCTGGCAGCCTATTACAGACATTCACCACCCTCTGCATGAAAATGTTACCCCTCGGGCTCCTTTTAAATCTTTCTCCTCTCACCTTAAACCTATACCCTCTAGTTTTGCAGGACTCTTTCTCTATTCATCCTCAGCTATTTATCCTATCTGTACCTCTCATGGTTTTATAACCCCTGATAAAGCTCATCCCTCAGCCTCCAACACTCCAGGGAAAAAAGTCCCAATTTATCCAACCTCTCCTTCTATCTCAAATCTTCCAGTTCCAGCAACATCATTGTACATTTTTTCTGCGCCCTTTCCAGTTTAACATCATCCTTCCTATAGCAGGATGACCAGAATTGTCCACAGTATTCTAAAAGTGCTCTCATCAATTCTTCTACAGCCAAACCATGATGTCCCAACACCAATACTCAATGCTCTGACCAACCCATTTGCCACTTCTTGGCTCATTAGCCCATCTGATCAAGATCTTGGGTACCCTCAGATAACCTTATTCACACTCCACTATACCACAAAGTTTGGTGCCACCTACAAAGTTATTAACCATACCTTTTATATTATCTTATAAATGATGAATAACAGTGGACCAGAACCCATCCTTGCGTCGCATTGCTGGTCACTGGCCTCCAGACTGAATAACAACCCTCTACCACCACACAGTCTAATTTTGTATCCAACTGGCTCTCTTTCCCTGGATCCCATGTAATTGGACCTCACTAACCAGTCTACTATATGGGATCTTCGCAAAGGCCTTGCTAAAGTCTATGTAGACAACATCTACTGCTCTGCCTTCATCTATCTTCATGGTAACCTCTTCAAAAAACTCAAAATCAAATTTGGAGGCAGGATTTCCCTAATCAGTCCTGTCTTTTCAAACACGTGTAAATCCAAATCTTCAGAATCCCCTCCAACAACTTACCACCATTGACATCAGACTCACTGATCTATAGTTGTCTGGCTTTTCCTTGCAGCCTTTCAGAAGAAAAAAGGCACAACTGTAGCCACCTTCCAATCTAATGGCACCTCACCCTTAGCTGTAGATGATACAAGTATTTCTGCACGGTGCCCTACAATCTCTTCCCTAGCTTCCCACAATGTTCTGGGATATAACTAATCATGGAGTAAAAAGTGAGGTCTGCAGATGCTGGAGATCAGAGCTGAAAATGTGTTGCTGGTTAAAGCACAGCAGGTCTGAGAGGAGAAATATTTAAAAGGGATCTAAAGGGGCAATGTTTTCACGCAGAGGGTGGTGTATGTATGGAATGAGCAAGGAAGTGTTGGAGACTGGTACAATTACAGCATTTAAAAGGCAACTGAATGGACATATGAATAGGAAAGGTTTAAAGGGATATGAGCCAAATGCTGGCAAATGGGACTAGATTAGGTTAGGATATCTGGTGGGCATGGATGAGTTGGACCAAAGGGTCTGTTTCTGTGCTGTACATCTCTAATGACTCTATGACTGTAAAGACCAATAATTTGAATAAAACATACTTCACATTCAAAACCAATACAAAAACAACTGGCTATTATTTGAGTTTGGAAGATGTAAAAATAGCATTTCTAATTTTTGTCTCTGGTAATGTGAAATAAATGATCATATGCTGCAACCTTTTTAAAGGTCCATTCACTTCGGAGACTGATAGCCTACTTAGAAATTCATAAGTCACATCATGCTGATATACAATCAATCAGATTGATGGAAGGTGTGACTTCTCAGGCAATTCCAAAGCAGTTTTAAAATCACTGACCTTGCAGATTTTGTTTCACATTTTCTTTTATAGCTAATGAAGTCCAGTGAAGTACAACCATCTGGGAGGCATGGGCAAGAACTGTAATCAGTTTAGTAAAAAGGTTTGAGAGTTAACAGAATCAGGGGAGCATGTAATTTTGTGCTGATCATTCTTCAGAATTGGTCTTAATTGAAATGCAGTAACCCATTGACTATACACAGTCACGGTAGTAAAGATATCAACTATTCTTAATGTAAGTCCCTGCTTTGTTAAAACATATCCTTAAATTCATTATAATGACTTAAAATATGTTGGAAATGAGGAATATGTGGGCACTATAGGCCATTCTCATGCAATGGATGACTTTGGTGTAATTACATGATCAGTAAAACAATGAAGACAATATGCCAATATTTAATTTTCTTTCTTTAAGTGGGTACTGTGAATTTTAATGCAGAGAATATTATTACCTTCACCAGCACATTCTTAAAATATGCACTTGATTTCATGGCACATGAGTTGTACACTTTAGGGGATGAATCAGGCTGTTACTATGCTAATAACATCAAGAATTTAAGCATTCCTCTGCTAGATTTTAGATCCACAAGAAGAACTTTGCAATAACATTCTCCACATAATTTTAATTCAGAATATTACTTGACGGGAAGTATTTTTTAAAAGATTCTCAGTCTTGCAACAAGGGCATACATTATTCCTAATAATTGTTTTGTATGTGGCATGACAGTTAAAACTGATGCACAAGATAACTAGGAGACTTCCAGGTCTCAGCAGAGATTAAAACTGCCCAGGAGGGTTTGGTGGCCATTACTTGCAGTCAGAAGCACAAGTCAGTTTAATGTACAGACACGCTACCCTTAATCTACAGGTTACTTTTATAATAAAAGTTGTATTAGAAAACCTGAAAATCATTAAAAACAAACAGGAAAGAAAATCATCCTGTCTAACCTACTTTCTTGGTCAGTACATGAATGGCATTCTCAGAACGGCATGGAAATAATGTTGGCACATAGTAAAAAGGATTAAGGGCTTTGTAGTCATCAGAAGTCATAAATATCTTTAAAAAATAAAGAAAGAATTGCAAAGTTAAATTGAAATCCACCACTTTATATTGTATACTTGAAGAATTATAAAAATGATGTAGTTCTCAATCCCCAGCTTTAATTTAGTTTACTCCTCCTATTGTGTTGAGGAATCAAGAATTCTTGAACAAAAATGTTAGAATTAATAATATTCATTCCTGCATCCTAATCAGTGCATGGTTACTCCTGTGAGTTGTATGTTCAAATATGGATTCTGGTATTCAATACGAACATTTACTTAGAGTGTCTTGGAGTCCAAATTATCAGAATTGATGATGAATAAATTTTAAAAATTGTGCAGAAAGATGATATTTGTCCAAATTTTCAAATTGGTGAGAATCCCTATTTTTAAACCAGATCAGATGAAAAGTTGATCACTTTTATTTGGATGAATTTTTTGAAATAAATCTGGGTTATGAACAGTGCCATCCAAAGCAGCATTGCTGTGCTTTCCTGGACTGCACAGAGAGGACTAGTTTCAAAACTGCACACATCTTTCCATCAGTGAGGTGCCACCTTCTCGGCTTTGAAAAAGCACTTCAATAACAACTGAGAGAAGGTAATTGCATAAGGCAAGTCAAAGTGTAGGGTGCCAGATGGGTAAAGGGTTAGATTGCCATGTAGGTCGGGGTAGTTTGGCAGGTAACTGGGTGAAAGATTAGGCTAGTCCACCTGAGAAGAGTTAAGGGCCAGGATGGGGCAGGTCCGGTCAGGTGGATGTCCTGGTCAATTTGGGTCAAAGTGGGGGAATATCGAGATTTTGTGGGAGGGGTCAGACCCACATTGTGGGGGTGAGGTGAAGTCAGATTGAGAGGAGGTGGGTAATGGCTTGGGGGTTGGAAAACAGCGGGTGGAAAAAAAAATCAGGAAATCAGACAAGTTTGTCACATATGTGGATGGGTCCAGTTAGATTGGGAGCAGGGACAATTGGGCCAAAGATGATGAAGGTGAGTCAGAGCTGTCTGAGTCAGGGAGGGGAGGAGGTCAGATCTGTCGGGATTTGGATGTTATGTTAGGGACTAGGGTTGGTATGGCGGGAAATATCTGGCAGGTCCATAAGATATTGGGTGTTGGGTTTAGAGTGGGAGGATTGGGCTGGACTATGAGAGAACTGAATGGATGGTGGGTCAGGGATGGGGCTGGTAATAGTTTTACAGTTCACCAATAAAATTTACAGTCGGCTTTAAATCCCTCCAACTCAGATAGAAGTTGCTGGAAAAGGTTGGCAATCGAAGTTAACATTTCATGTCCAGTGACCTCTCTTCAGAACAGTTCTGAGGAAAGGTAACCTAACCCAAAACATTAACTTTGATTTATCTTCACAGATGCTGTCATACCTGCTGAGTTTTTCCAGCAACTTCTGCTTTTTTTCCTGATTTACAACATTTGTAATTCTTTCAGATTTTATTTAATCCTTCTAACCTTTGCTTGCTGCCTATTCAGGTGAGAGAGTTGGAGCCCTCCAAAAACTCAGAGCTGAGAGCTTATTGAAAAGGGTTCCACATATGAGGTAATTGTCTACTGGAATTTCAACATAAGGCAATTCCCATAAAGTCAGCTGAGTTAGGACTACCAAGTGCTGCGTAACTCTGGGCTACAAGGCTGCAACAAAATTCCTATGGGAAGACCTAGACATTTGCTTGAAGAGTGCCAATTATCTCTTCCTTCTCACCTACTGCAAATCTGAAAGAACCTCAGGTCAGAGTTTATCATGCACCAGAGTCTAATCTGACCCTCCCTATCACCAAGCTGACGCACGTACATCCTCATGATTCCAACACTTGCCTGCTGTAACAGTCTGTTGCTCATATACATCACTCCTTATTGCCTATCAGAACTGATTCATCAGATTATTGCTGACTGCAATTAACTTTATGCAAGTTGAGTTATTTGTTCATATCTTTCTTTGGCTGAATTTGAATTTTATAACCCATGGAAAAAAATAATTTCTAATTATTATGGGACTGAACAGTGAGAAATAAATACAACTTTCAAATCATGAATAGTTTCCAGATAGGTAATCCACGTAATCCAATAAGTGGTTGCGAAAATAAATTGTGTTCTACTATTGGACTGAATAATGAGTGTTTCTAAGCAAATGTAAATGGTAACAGATTGGAGATCATAGCCATGATTCTATGTCAGTACTCTAACTAACAACTATTATACAGCATAAATAATGATTTTTAAAAGTAACTAACAACCTTAGGTATTATCTCCAACTCCAATATTAATAAAGCCAAACAAATAGTAGACATTAATTGGAAGAGGAAAGGTCTCCGATGGAGAGAGACCTACAGAGATTCTTATGGGAAGATGGGGTTTTCACCCACCTGCAAAAGCCCTACACTTCTTCTTTCCAGAAAGGGCCATCACATCATGTGCCAATCAAGTACTTGACAGACCAACGGCAGGATCAAGGATCCTGGGATGGGGATCGAAATTGCACGACCCAAACTGCTGTCAAAGAGGTCTGCACCTCGACTGAAAAGTAACATTACTGGGGAGGTGGTGGCTGCTTACACTGCACCCACACAAGGCCTTACATTGGGCCCAGGCAATAGGACAGCAGGATGAATCCAGGGAATGGGGCATTGCAGGGAGGGGCATGTCAGGCATAGGGAGGTCAGCAGTACTGGAGATCCCAACAAGGGAGTGCCACATAAGTACTTCCCTCCTCTGCCTGCTGCCAGTTTAACATCAGTTGCACAGCTAAAAGGCCCTTAAATGGGTATTAATTGGCCAATTAGGGACTTCAATGTGGGTGGCAGGGTGGGAAGGCTGTCTCCTGCCCTTTATCGAGGTGAAGGTTGGAAGGTGGGGTGTCTCCATTCCCCTCCACACTCTGTCTGATTAATTCCCTACCCTGTCATTAGACCCATTATGTTGCAGGAGTAAAGATTCCAGCTGAATCTAAATCAAATTTGATACACAGAGCGTGATTAAAGGCAACTTAAATTTTCCACGTAAAGTTCATTCAAATAATTTGCATAACTAGAAAGAAAACATTGTAAGACCCAAACAAAAACTGAAACAGCTGGAGAAACTCAACAAGTCTGGCAGCAGTTATGGGAAGAAAACAGGGTCCATTGTTATGACACAGTAGTGAACCCCTCTATTACTTAAACCAAACACTCAGAAAAGCTTACCTTGCCTTGTAATCTGTTAAAATATGAGTGATAGAGAATTCCCAAATTCCACTATTTAGAGAAAATAATATTAATTTATTCCTTAACTTTAAAGGCAAACATTAAACAACAACTATTTACAACTCTCAGCACCCCTTTCTCTTAATTGCTTATTATCTGCCTTCAACCCGATAACAATATACTGTTTCAATAATAAAACACTTATTAAAATGACATCAACTTAATATCAAAACCACACAGTGGCTATCATCTCCGATGTCTGTCTTCTTTCATATGTAGATCTCCCTAGGTAGTCTTCTTTATTTTATTGCGAATACTTTTTAATATGAAAAAGGTATCTTTGACAGAGAATGTTTTTGAATGGCAGTCTTTCTCTATAGCAGTTACTCTGTCTGACTTTCAAAATGCCTGTTTTTTTTAAAATATCCCTAACATCAGATCACCTCATTGGTTCAATGTTGGCAAGACAACAAATTCAAACTTGATTTTGTTTTAGTATTCTGGGACATAATTTAAATGGATTGGTTAATTCAAATTGTTGTCAAAATAGTAACTAAGTCAGGTATCTATTTCACAGCCAAATGTTTTATATTTTCAATACACTCGAAGTCTGCTAGCTAGTCATATGACAGGTGCTTGTAAGTTCTCAGTGCAAAACAGCATTCACTCTCTTAAAGGTACAGCACACATCTTCAACTTCATAACACCATCAAAATTTGCCTGACCTGATAAGTTTCTTCAACATTTTCTGTTTTTGTTTTAAATTTCCAATATCCGCAGTTCTTGTGAATTTGAAGATCTAAAAGTGGTCATGTCAACAGTCTGTGCAAATCCAGTTTCAATTTGAGGATTTTTTTGTCTATGCAATAAAAGTGGTAAATTAGAACTCGAATAAAACTATTTGCTTTCATGATGTGGAGAAACCAGTGTTGGACTGGGGTGGACAAAGCTAAAAATCACAACACCAGGTTGTAGTGCAACAGATTTATTTGAGAGCGAGAGCCCACAGCAGTGCTGTTCTTTCAAAATGATCTGAAGGTCACATTAGTAAAAAGTTACTTTAAATTTCCTTGTAGTCAAATTAGATATGAATAAGTATTTAAAATATTTTGCATTGATACCTTTACTTATAATTTAAATCTTTTTATTAGTTGCATTTAAAATAAAAAAGTCTGTAGAAACAATTAATAATTAGTTGTAGTTAATTAAAAAGTAGTTAAAAATTAAATGTAGTGTTAAAAATTCTCAATTTATAGGTGATGGCATGATGGACAAGTATTGCTCAGTGCTTACTTTTAGATTTTCTAATCTCTTCTGGTTTATTGGGTTCCATCGAGACGAGCATTATAATTTGGCTCAGTGAAAAATAATCTCAAATTCCTGCTTCTATCTATATCTAACAAATTCTGCTGGAAATGCACATTGACTGCCTCCAGCAAAAGAAAGATTTGATGTAGCTGAGTAAATGTGGTCAAATAGCCTTTCAGCACACACTTTACCAAAATATTTCCTGACCTTTGAAAATATCAACCTTGCTCAGCAAATGTTAGAGAATGACTTTGAACTTTCTCCCAGTATCAGTGAGAAGCAGATTTGACATCTGCTACTCCTGCTAATGGCTCCAATCAGAGCCTTGATAAATCTCAGGCGTCCTTTCCTTATTATTTGTGAGCTGCTTGATTAATTTTCAAGCGTTACATTAATTGAAAAGCTAGAAAACCAGTGGCTTCAGCAAAAAGCTGGATGGTGCAGTTAGATGGAAAGTGAGGGAAGACATTTAGAGGGGACAGAGATTGGGCATTATTAGTTTGATCTTCGAAAGATTGGAATTCCTGGAATCTTCAGAAAAAGAAAGCCATTTTTAGATTTGAAACATTTTTGTTTTGAATGGTCAACTGCTCCACACCTGATGCCACAGATTGGAAGTCAAACAGTTGTTGAAAACTAATCCTTAGTGAAAAAATGTTACTTTCGTTATTCATTCATAGGATGAGGGTGTCGCTGGCTGGACAGAATTTAATACCTATCCCTAAGTGCCCATCCCAAAGAGCAGTTAAGAGTCAACCACATTGTTGTGGGTCTGGAGCCAGATTGGGTAAGAATGGCAGATTTCTTTCCTAAAGGAGTTAGTGAACCAGATGCACTTTTTTCTAACGATCAACAACGGATCATCATCATTAGTCTCTTCATTTCAGATCTTTTATGAATTGAATTCAAAATCCCCCATCTGCCATGGCAAGATCAGCCCAGACAATTAATATCTTTAAGAGAGAATAGTTGGCATTGTATGGTCATGCCAGCTCATGACAGTGTATGAGCTACTACTGATTAAGATTGCTCCTATTGTCCTTTAAGTATAGGAAACTACAAGGCCTGCTTGATCTAATATAGTAAAAGAAAACTACTTCCACATCTAAAGAGAGGAGTATCTTAGGCTTAACAAAATATTGGCAATTGTATCATTTATTTTAAGTTAGCAATAAGTTACAGGTTACATTGAGATGATATGACATAACTAGCTATAAGAAACCTATTTATGAAGGCTGAGCCTCACTTCTGCCACAGTTGTCTTGTGGGCTTCGTTCCCCATGTGATATCAGCAATTTGATATCCATAACAAAGATTGGCAGCAATGAATCTAATCAAGGCATCTCAGATGGCTCTGGTGGACACTGTTCTTTCAATAATTTTATTTGTTTTGGAGTTGAAATAATCATCAAGAGCTTTAAGTAATTCTTCAAAAGAATTTGTATTTTCTTTGATCACTTCACATGCTTTCGTATCATCAGCTCTCCTCCAATTTCTGTACATACATGTATTTACTTGCTTAGCTTCTTATCTAGTGTCTAATTTGGAAGCTATTCTGTTTTTCAGAAATTGTTTTCTCCAAGACATGCAATCTGTGTTCCACTTGGCCCATCTCTGAAATGCAGCCTTTCCAGAAATATAGTTTCTGATACCGTGTCAACCCAATGTGATTACATTTTTACTTGCCGAAAATATTTTCTATTTCATGGAAATAGCAGTTTGCTGCTGTTCTGGAAGGCTGTCCCAAGCTTGGCAACTAAAATGGAGGATTTCAGTTTTATAGCCAAAAAGGAGGAGAGTGCCATTTTCAGAGCTTCACTGTATGAATCCCCCTGTTCACAGCTTTAATAAACAATTCCTATTTTAACCATGACTTCACTGAACGATTTAAGATCCTCGTATTTTAAATAAATGATTCCTGCCCATACAATGGCTCTGATAAAGGATTTCCTAACTATCCTTCAGCCTGAAAAAAAGTCCCCCTAACTTTCTGTCCCCAGTAAATTAGGTCTGCTCAGACCCAAAATTGTTTTAATTATTCTGTCACAGTATCTGTAACCTCAGATTAATACTCCTTTCCCAGCATTTTAATTTTATTCCTGTAGCCATTTCTCATTGTGGCTGTTCACTGTGGCAGTGATGCTTGATCTGACCTGGAAATAATTTTTTAAATTTCTCACTTTTCTAGTCTGGGTTACTACACATTTTAATAATTTCTCCTGTCTCACAGTGATTTTAAGCATTGCTCACAGAACCTCCGATATCGATTTGCTCATCTTTGAACTTGACTCAAAATCACTTCTGTATACCAGTACTTCCCAACATAGCCAATATCTGCTTCAGAATTATTAAGTCACCTTCTCCAGAATGTTGCTAACTCTGCTGCTGCCAGCAGATCTCTTACCAGGTCAGACATTATTTTACCATTTCCTCGAATATTATTCCTCGTTGCCATGAGGGTTTCTCCTGTTGGAACCTTCGGTACGATGCTCAAATCTGCAGTTCTTCCCTGCTCCTGCTCTTTGGATGCTGCCTGACCTGCTGCGCTTTTCCAGCAACACGTTTTTCAGCTCTGATCTCCAGCAACTGCAGTCCTCACTTTCTCTTAGCTCTTCCCAGCTGCTTACTGTACTGCATGAGCAGGCCAGCTTCAAGCTGAGCCTGAAGGTATCACACATGTTGTAGGAGCAGTCAAATCAAGTCTGAACCACTGCCTACCGTGACGTGTGGACATGCCAGCTCTCTATATAATATCAGCTGTTGCTCATGATGATTGCTGCCTGCATCCTCTGTAAGTGTGGCATCTACAGGAACTGCTTAGTTTAACATGGCAGAGGTATAGCACCATCTTGTCTTGCTAGGTCTTGTAGTAAACATGTTTTTTTTTGCGCATTTATTGTCATTTCTTCAGTTTTGCCAGGAACAGAATTGTGATTGTAGCTACACCAAATGGACTGAGGCAGTTTAAGAAGGCAGTTCATCATCACCTTCTTGAGAGCAAATAGGGATGGGCAATAAATACCAGTCCAGCCAGTGAAATCCATAACCCATAATAATAAAATAATGTCAACCAAAAATTAAACATCACACTGATATCGTAGATATTGTTAGAGACTTTAAGTGGACCATCACTCGGAGATTCACCAGTGGGCTATTCTGCCCACTGGTCCATAGCAGGAATTCTGGCCTTTCAGCCTGCTCCATCATTCAATCTGATCATATCTGATCCCCTATATCAATGTTATATTCCTGCATTCTCCCTATTCCCTTTAATGCTGCTAATATCTAAAAAATTATCAGTTTCTTTCTTGAATATTTTCCATGATGTCTTCCATAGCTTACTATGGAGGAGACTTTCACAGGTTTAACTACCTGAGTGAAAAACAATTTCCTTGTCTCAGTCCTAATCCATCTACTATATATACTGAGACTGTTCTCGGCACCCCAAACAGGCTAAACATCCTCCCTGCACTGTTAGAATTGTGTACATTTCCATCAGATCCCTTATCACCTTTCTAAACTCTAGTGAGTACAGACCCCGTGAGCCAATCTCTCCTCATAGGACAATCCAGCCATCCCCAGCATCAGCCTAGTGAATCCCTGTCGCACTTCCTCGAAGGTAAGTGCATTCTATCATTGGCAGAGGGACCAAAGAATTGTACACAAACCTTCTAGTTGGTCTCACCAAGATCCTTTCTACAGGCTTCTGAACACATAGCCTCTTGCAATGAAGGCCAATTCACCATTTGCCTCCCTCACTGCTTGCTGCACCTGCCTGTTTACCTTCATTGATTGAGTATAAGGATGCACAAATCCCTTTATACATCCACATTTCACAACATGTCATTTAAACAGTACTCTGCCTTTCTCTTTTTCAAACTAAAAAGTGTATAACTTTACATCATGGCTGAATGTTCTGCATAAACCACGTTTCCCCACTTGCTCAACTTTTCTAAATCACCTTGAAACCACCTTGCATCCAGCACAAATCTGGAATGTGATGTAATACTCCTCACTTGCCTGGATGAATGCAGCTTCAGCAACACTCCAGAAGCTCAACACCAACCAGGATAAAGCAGCCCGCTTGATTGGCAACACATCCATAAATATCCACTCCCTCCAACATCGACGCTTAGTAGCAGTAGTAGTATGCACCATCTACAAATGCATTGCAGAAATTCAAAGGTCTTGAGATGGCACATTCCAACTCAATGGAAACTTCCATCCAGAAGGACAACGGCAGCAGAAACACCAGCTGTTGGTTCCCCTCCAAGCCAATAACTATCCTGACTCAGAAATATAGGCCAAAATCCTCAAAATTTCCTCACACAGAATTGTGGGTCTACCTCCTGCACGTGAACTACAGCAGTTCAATAACTGATTTAGTACCACCCCAAGGGCAACTAGAGACACCCAGATCTCACAAGTGAACTTAAAAAAATTCATCACTTCTGAGGAACCCAACATTAAGTACCTGCAAATTGTTTTAGAAAAATCACAAAATTGCTTTCTAGATAGTGTACATTAATTAGTTTGAATAAACTGGGACAAAAATATCACAAAAAAAATTTAAAATGTACTTTTAGATGTCTTACATCCAAAGGAACCAGCCAAATTTTGAAAGTCCCTTTTAATGACATGGAGCAGTGATTAATTCACCCTCGGGTATGGGCAATATAATTGACTAGCCTTCCTCCAGCACAGCATTTTTAAAATTCATTTTAAATATAGGGGAAACTCCAGTTGTACTCAATATGAACTGAGCTTATAACTGCAAGCTGATGTGTCAATTGTACATTATGACCAAATTGTGTTAAAAAAGAAGCATAACAAAATAAAAACTCCAGGTCAGTGTGAATCAGTATTAGACAGCTGTTTATTTTGATTATGAGAATGTGACTCCATTTCATTAGCTGTTGTTCGACAACAAAACCAGCATATTCACTGCTAAACAGAAACAGATGCTTAGGAAAAAAATAATTTTCCAAGTAGAGATTGATTGTTTTTTTGCTCAGAAAAGGCCTGCAAGATAAATTATTATGTGTAGAATGGCCTCCTTGTTTCAGCCATTTTTCATATGCTTAATTAGTAGATCAAAAGTTCAAGTTCCCAGTTGATTGAGCACTTCAATTTTATCTGTTTTACTTGAGGGAATTTTGTTGATTTTCAAGCTAAATGTCTATTCTGCGCGTAGCATAGCAGCAGGATGTTATATCGTGCTTAGGAGGAATAATTAACACCAGTCTCTCATCACTGATTAGGACAAAGGTTTACCAGCTAATAGCCGTGCTCTCTAAATAAGTGCATGGACATCATTGAATGGGCTGCCAGGTGAAGAATAAATGTGGGAAATAGGAAGCAGAGGAAAATATGTAAACATATCATTGTAGCAAAATTGGTCATATTTAAGAAACAGACCCTTTGGTCCAACCTGTTCATGCCAACAAGGTTTCCCAAATGCAATTAGTCCCATTTGCCTGCATTTGGTCCGTATCCCCCTGAACCTTTCCTATTCATGTACCTGTCCAAATATCTTTTAAAATGTTGTAACTGTCCCTACATCTACCATTTCCTCTGGCAGTACATTCCACATCTGAACCCTTTGTGTGAAAACATGGCCCCTCTAGTCCCTTTTAAATCTTTCTCCTCTCACCTTAAAAATGTGCCCGTTTGTTTTCAACGCCCTACCCTACGGAAAAGACCTTTTCTATTCACATTATCTATATCCCTTATGATTTTAGAAACCTCCAAAGGTCACCCCTCAGTCTCCAGCAGAAAATGTCCCAGCCTATTCTTATAACTCAAATCCTCCAGTCCTGGCAACATTCTGGTAAATCTTTACAGAACTGGAATTTGTTTTTAATATTCTTTAATAATTTGACTCAGCTTTGGTTAGAACACTCTTTTGAATCAGCCATATAGGGTAGAAGTCTTTCTGTTCAGCACAATTAACTCAGGCTATCTCAGTCTCAGGGCATAATTTCTACACTGCAATCTGCTCAAATTAAGCAATTTGGCAACCCTGTTTAAAGCAACTGTAAACTGAATGAGCTTCTGTCAATAAAATCTGACAACATCTATTATTTAATCATTTGTTCATGTGCGTTGTCTTCAAGCGTCATTAATCTTTGTACGTTGATACTTTCTTCACAGCTATGGCATGGCAAATCGATACTTGCTGCCAGTCTTTTTGTCAAGCCTATTATTATATCCTGAGCCTTATTGAACATTTGTTTGCTTTATAAATGATACCAATTATATTCAAATGACTTCCTGAGAAGAGAGAGAGTGTTTGTCTGATGAATTAACTGACACAAGGTGAAAAGATGTCAGATCAGATGCAGTGTGTTCTCTTATGGAGCAGGCGCTGATGAGAATGCATCTGCACAGATATTGGGTCAGGGAGGATTGGTCCAGCACTGTTTTCTGCTTACAGTATACACAAATAATACAAATTTGAATAAAGTACTGCAGATGTATGTTATTGAAAACAGGACTAGGATATTCCAACATAATTACACATAAAAAATTAGAATTTATTCTCTGCTTATAGATCTCAACTAAATTTTAGTCAAAAGTTATCATACGAGCGAGTAGCATTGGAGTCTGGCTTTCTATATTATCCTTACAATGTAACTCCACAAATTTCTTAAAAATTATTGCATAGATTTGAGCATCTCTGGCAAGGCCAGAATTTATTGTCCAACCCCAATTGTCCTTAAGAGTATGGTGAAGAGCAATCTTCTTGAACTACTGCAGTCCACAGAGTATAGTTACACTCAATGCTGCTAGGAAGGGAGTTCCAGGATCTTGACTCAGTCATAGTGAAGGAATGATGATTTAGGTCCAAATCAGCATGGTAAATAGCTTCAAGGGTAGCACATGGTGTTACCATCCATATCCTTCTAGGTGTTAGAGGTTTCAAAGATGCAAATTCAAAAGGAACAAATGAAGGTGCAAGCTACTGTCAATGTGCATCAGTGATGGACAGATTGAATGTTTAAGATGATAGGTGTGGTGGTAATGAAGAGGCCTTCCGTGTCCTGAATGCTGTTGACCTTCTTGAGCATGACTGAAGATGCACTCAACCAACCAAGCGGTGAGTATTCTGTCACAGCCTAGTGCTATGCTTTATAGATAATGGGAACATATTGGGAAACCAGCAGGTGAGTTACTTGTTGCAGAATTCCAATCCTTGGAAGCTTGAACACTGATTTGATTTGATAAGCGGCCACAAAGGGTATTAAGGGAAACAAAAGCACATGGTGTTCAGGGTAGATACTGGCATAAATTGAAACTGGCTACCAGGAAGCAAGCACTGGGAATAAGTGGGTCTTTTTCAGGCTGACAGGGTATCGCGAGCGATGTGCCACATGGATTGGTGCTGGGGCCTCAACTTTTTACAGTTTGCAGAAATGACTTGGATGAATGGATCAAAACTATGGTAGCTAAGTTTGCTAACGGCACAAAGATAGTGTAGGAAAGGGAACTGTGAAGGAGGCATAAGGAGCCTACAGAGGGATATAGATAGGTTAAGTGAGTGGGAAAATATCTGGCAAATGAAGTACAATGTGGGAAAGTAGGAAATTATCCATTTTGGTAGAAAGAAAGAATGCAATAGATCTAAATACTGAGAGGCTGCAGAGCTCTGAGATGCAGAGAGAGATCTGGGGGTTCTAAAACATGAAATCACAGAAGGTTATTTTTGGTAACAGACCCTTCAGCCCAACAAGTCCATACTGACCCTCTGAAGAATAACTCACCTAGACCCATTTCCCTCTGACTAATGCACCTTACACTATGGGCAATTTAGCATGGCCAATCCACCGGACCTGCACATCTTCAGATTGTGGGAGGAAACCGGAGCACCCAAAGGAAACCGATGCAGACACGGGGAGAATGTGCAAACACTACACAGACTGTTGCCTGAGGTTAGCTGGAACCTGGGTCCTTGGTGCTGTAAGGCTGTAGTGCTAACAACTGACCCATGATTAGTATGTATGCACAGCAAGTAATCAGGAAAATTTATAGAATGTTGTGGTTAATTGTAAGGGAATATGAATGAAAAGAGTAGGTTGTACAGACATTACCGACACCAGATCTGAATGATTTTGCACAGTACTGGAGAACATACCCACTTAAAGATGTTCATATGTTTGAAACAGTTCAAAAAACATAAACTAGAATAATACCGAGAATGAATGGATTGCCTTAAGAGAAAAGGGTCAACTGGTTCAGCTGGAGTTTAAAAGAGTCAGAAACATAAGATCTTGAGGGGGCTTGACCAAGTTGATGTGAAAAGGATGTTTCCTTTTGAAGGAGAATCTGAAACTAAGGGTCATTGTTTAAAAATAAGAGGTGCTTATTTAAAATAGAGATGAAGACTCTTTTTTTTCTTTCAGGGGGTTGAGTGTCTTTGGAATTCTGTTCCTCAAAAGTCAGTCAATGCAGAGTCTTTAAATACTTTTAAATTAAACTAAAAGTAGATAGATTCTTGATTACTAAAGGGGAAGAAAGATTATTTGGATTCAAGGTTTGTGTAAAGATTTATAGCTCGGGTATCGTAGTTGTGGGTATGTTCGCCAAACTAGGAAGTTGATTTGAAAAATGTGTTGCTGGAAAAGTGCAGCAGGTCAGGCAGCATCCAAGGAGCAGGGGAATCGACGTTTCGGGCATAAGCCCTTCTTCAGGAATGAGGAGGGTGTGCCAAGCAGGCTAAGATAAAAGGTAGGGAGGAGGGACTTGGGAGAGGGGCATTGGGAATGCGATAGGTGGAAGGAGGTTAAGGTGAGGGTGATAGGCTGGAGTGGGGATGGGGCGGAGAGGTCGGGAAGAAGATTGCAGGTCAAAAAGACGGTGCTGAGTCCGAGGGTTGGGATTGAGATAAGGTGGAGGGAGGGGAAATGAGGAAGCTGGAGAAATCTGCATTCATCCCTTGTGGTTGGAGGGTTCCTAGGACGGAGATGAGGCGCTCTTCCTCCAGGCGTCGTGTTGCCATGATCTTGCGATGGAGGAGGCCAAGGATCTACATGGCCTCCTCCATCCTTGGCGGAGTGGGAGGGGGAGTTAAAGTGCTCAGCCACAGGGCAGTTGGGTTGGTTGGTGCAGGTGTCCCAGAGGTGTTCTCTGAAACGTTCCACACGTAGGTGGTCTGTCTCCCCCATATGTAGGAGGCCACATCGGGTGCAGCGGATGCAGTAAATGATGTGTGTGGAGGTGCAGGTGAATTTGTGATGGATATGGAAGGATCGCTTGGGCCTTGGAGGGAAGTGAGGGGGGAGGTGTGGGCGCAAGTTTTGCATCTCTTGCGGTTGCTGGGGAAGGTGCCGGGAGTGGAGGTTGGGTTGGTGGGGGGGTGTAGACCTGACGAGGGAATCGCGGAGGGAGTGGTCTTTCCGGAATGCTGATAGGGGTGGGGAGGGAAATATATCCTTGGTGGTGGGGTCTGTTTGGAGGTGGCGGAAATGACGAAGAATGATACAATGTATCTGGAGGTTGGTGGGGTGGTAGGTGAGGACCAGTGGGGTTCCGTCCTGGTGGCGATTGAAGGGGCGGGGTTCAAGGGAGGAGGAGCAGGAAGTGGAGGAGATGCAGTGGAGAGCATTGACAACCACGTCTGAGGGGAAATTGCGGTCTTTGAAGGAGGAGCCATCTAGGTTGTTCAATATTGGAATTGGTCCTCCTGGGAGCAGATGCGGCAGAGGCGAAGGAGTTGGGAATATGGGATAGCATTTTTACAGAGGGCAGGGTGGGAGGAGGTGTAATCTGAGTAGCTGTGGGGGTTGGTCGGTTTATAGTAAATGTCTGTGTTGAGTCGGTCGCCCGAGATAGAAATGGAGAGGTCTAGGAAGGGGAGGGAGGAGCCTGAGACAGTCCAGGTGAATTTGAGGTCGGGGTGGAAGGTGTTAGTAAAGTGGATGAACTGTTCAACCTCCTTGTGGGAGCACGAGGCAGCGCCGATGTAGCAGAGGAAAAGGTGGGGGGTGGTGCCAGTGTAGTTGCAGAAGATGGACTGTTCCACATATCCGACGAAGAGGCAGGCATAGCTGGGGCCCATGCGGGTGCCCATGGCTACTCCTTTGGTTTGGAGGAAGTGGGAGGATTGGAAAGGGAAGTTGTTCAGAGTGAGGACCAGTTCAGTCAATCGAAGGAGGGTGTCAGTGGAAGGGTTGGGTCGGCGGGAAAGAAAGAAGCGGAGGGCTTTGAGGCCTTCATGATGGGGGATGGAGGTGTACAGGGACTGGATGTCCATGTTGAAGATAAGGCGTTGGGGGCCGGGAAAGCAAAAAATCATGGAGGAGATGGAGGGCATGGGTGGTGTCCCGAACTTAGGTGGGGAGTTCTTGGACTAAGGGGGACAGGACCATGTCGAGATATGCAGAGATGAGTTCGGTGGGGCAGGAGCAGGCTGAGACAATGGGTCGGCCGGGGCAGTCAGGTTTGTGGATTTTGGGCAGGAAGTAGAAACGGGTGGTGCGGGGTTGTGGGACTATGAGGTTGGAGGCGGTGGATGAGAGATCCCCTGAGGTGATGAGGTTATGGATGGTGTGGGAGATGATGGTTTGGTGGTGGGAGATGGGGTCATGGTCAAGGGGGCACTAGGAGGAGGTGTCCGCAAGCTGGCGTTTAGCCTCAGCGGTGTAAAGGTCGGTGCGCCAAGCTACTACCGCGCCTCCCTTGTCTGCCGGTTTGATGGTGAGGTTGGGGTTGGAACGGAGGGAGTGGAGGGCTGCACGTTCCGAGGGTGAGAGGTTGGAGTCGGTGAGAGGGGTGGACAGGTTGAGGTGGTCAATGTCGCGGCGGCAGTTGACTATGAAGAGATCGAGAGCAGGTAAGCACGGGGTGTACAGGCGGATGGGGTGTGTTGGAGGTGGGAGAAGGGGTCATCAGAGGGTGGGCAAGAATCCTAGTTGGAGAAGTAGGTGTGGAGGCAAAGGCGGCAGAAGAATTGTTCGATGTCTCGCCGTGTGTTGAACTCGTTAATCCAGGAGCATAGGGTGATGAAGGTGAGGCCTCTGCTGAGGACTGATCTTTCATCCTCAGAGAGGGGGATGTTTGGGGGGCATGGTGAAAATATGGCAGGACTGGTGTGGGGCTGGAGCTGGGAGTGGGGGCGGAGTTAGGCGTGGGGGCGGAAGTTGATTTGCAAACATTTCGTCCCTGTCTAGGAGACATCTTGAGTGCTTTGGAACCTCCTGTGTAGCGCTGCTGTATTGTATCTTCTGGAGTTTACTTGGTTCTGTTCCTGCTGCTTCTGGTTGCCGGCTCCCGTTGTTCCTTGTCATGGCTGGTATATTGGGTCCAGGTGAATGTGCTTGATGGAGTCTGTGGATGAGTGCCAGGCTTCTAGGAATTCTCTGGCTGTCCTCTGGTTAGCTTGTCCTATGATTGTTGTGTTCTCCCAGTCAAATTTGTGGTCCTTGTCATCTGTGTGTACGGCTTAGAGGGACAGCTGGTCAAGGCAGATAGTGGCTAGTTGGCATTAGTGGATGTGGATTGTTCATTGTCTGCCTGTTTGCCCTACATTGTGCTTCGTGCAGTCTTCACATGGAATCTTGTAAATTACATTAGTCTTGCACATGATGTGTATCAAGTCTTTTGTTCTGGTCAGTTGTCTGAGCGTGGCTGTCAGTTTATGGGCTGTCATGAATCGGAGTGGTCGGAGAAGCCTGGATGTCAGTTCAGAGATTTTTTTTAATATAAAAGGTAGCGTGGCCACTGAGTTAGGCTGTGGCATGTCCTCATGTAATTTGTCACTCAGCTTCTGCAGATGAAGTTGTGGGGACATCTGTTCTTGGTGAAGACTCTGTAGAGCTGTTCTTCTTTCTCTCTCCACAGCTGCAATGTGTTCTAGCCTTTTTGAACATGGTCCTAATGCAGCTTTTCTTGTGTGTTCGGGTGGTTGCTGCTGTAAATCAGGATCTGGTCCAAATGTGAGGCTCTTCTGTACATTCTTGTAGTGCATTCACTATTCTGTGTTTTTTCTTCCATCACATTGAGGATTTGGAATTGGCTGTTGGCTTCCTCCTCTCTCATAAATTTGATCCCTATGAATATGGTGTTGATATTCAGATATTCAATCTCTGTTCTCTTAATAATTACAGAAGTGTCAACAATGTATCTGATCCAGGGTTTGGGTCGGATTTGTGGGAGGGCTGCTTGTTCCAATCTTTGCATCCCTGCTTCTGTGATGAGCCCAGATATAGGTGAGCCCATAGGTGTCCCATTGATCTGTTCATATATTTGGTTGTTGAATGTGAAGCATGTCACATGGGTATATAGGAATGTAGAGTTAACATTAAAATCAGATCAGGCATGATTCTATTGAATGGCAATGCAGGCTTGGAGGGCTGAGTGGCCTACTGTAGCTCCTTGTTCTTATGTTTATATGTGTGTAGTTTTGATCGTCTTATTTAAGGAAGGATGTAAATGCATTTGAGATGGTTCAGAGGAGTGGCTGATACCTGGAATGAGTGGGCTGTCTTAGAAGGATGGGTTGGATACACTGGTGTTGTTTCCACCAGATATTGTGTTGTGTCTTGCAAAAGTTATGCAATATATCTTTAAGGACATGCTCTTGAGGCCAACACCCTATCATGACATATGATATAAAAGTTCTCGATCTCCAGCTTACTGAGCTCTGTCCTCTGACTTGCTGAGGGAAGCACGCCACACTACATTCAAGTTGCATAGCTTGAGGACAGACTGCAAATGCCTGTGATCACAGTATATATACATAAACATCAGGAGCTATAATAAAATTTTGAATTCTCCAGTCCCACTTGACCCATGTTCTTATATTTATAAGAATGGGTGGCACGGTGGCTCAGTGGATAGCACTGCTGCCTCACAGCACCAGGGTCCCAGATTCAATTCCAGCCTCGGGTGACTGTCTGTGTGGAGTTTGCACGTTCTCACTGTGTCTACATGGGTTTCCTCCGGGTGCTCCGGTTTCCTCCCACACTTCAAAGATGTGCAGGTCAGGTGAATTGGCCATGTTAAATTGTCCATTGTGTTAGGTGCATTAATCAGACGGAAATGGGTCTGGGTGGGTTACTCTTCGGAGGGTTGGTGTGGACTTGTTGGGCCAAAGGGTAAAAAATGAGGTCTGCAGATGCTGGAGATCACAGCTGCAAATGTGTTGCTGGTCAAAGCACAGCAGGCCAGGCAGCATCTCAGGAATAGAGAATTCGACGTTTCGAGCATAAGCCCTTCATCAGGAATCAGGGCTTATGCTCGAAACGTCGAATTCTCTATTCCTGAGATGCTGCCTGGCCTGCTGTGCTTTGACCAGCAACACATTTGCAGTTGTTGGGCCAAAGGGCCTGTTTCCAAACTTTAGGTAATTAATCTAAAGCTTTCCTATGGCTTATAGCTGCTACAATAGTCAAAAAGTACCTGTCAGTTTAACTCTATATCTGACTTACTTGAAATAAAACTTGCAGCACTAAAAATGATTTTCTAAACAAGAGAAGCTTACCTGAGTGCACTGGTTGGTTGGTTCAGACATTATTTCCTAAAAAGCTGGTGTGATGTCAACACTCCTTACTTCATGCCTTAATGACTAAAACTTGCTAGAACATATCTGTCAGGTGGAGACCGATTCTGAAACTTGTTAAAGAGATTGCAAATAAATCTTAAAGAAATTAAAAATAGAATAAAACAGAAACAAAAGAAGGAAAACAAAAAAAAAGGACAGGACAAACCAACTTGAACAAAAATGAAAAGCATCAGACCTTTAACACCAATAGTAAAGCTAGCATTTGCTTATGGTTTGGGAAGTGAATATCATATTCAGCAACTACAGCTATCAAGCAACATAAGCAGATTTACTATGCAGATCAATCCCTAAATGATCCTGAGAGGACAGTTCTGAAAATCTTCCTGGCTGTCGGCTGCGAGAGTTTCATAGAATAAATGCATTCAGACTTTGTGGATGATAAAAAAAATTCAGAGAATATCTGAGAGTATTTTAATTTAATTGAAGTACTTTTAAATTATCAAATTCCAAATTGTGTCTTATAGACTGAAACCCAAGAGTCTATCAAAGACTTCATCACCAGATGCTACAAAGGCATGATTTCTCTGAAGATTAGGATGAAAGGCTCATCAAATCAGTAATTGCCTGCACTCTGATCAAAGCCTTCAAGAAAGAAGGGCAAGAAATAGGCAATATCATTGACACCTTGTTGGAGGATGGACACAAAAATGACAGAATAGTGGCTGCCCACATCTGCAAAGTAGGGGGCACCAAAGGACATCGGACATGCTGGTGCAGAAAATCTGGTTTCAAAACTTTAAACCAGACCTTGGAACAAGAAACAGGTGACCGACAAAGTAGTGCAATACCACAATGCCAGCAGCACAGAGAATCGTCCAAGTGGACACAAACATATCAAAGATGTGATCAGTTAACAAACTTAGAAACACACAATCTTTGTAAGAAGACCAAGCCTTTAATTTTTTTCAACCTTTCAAACCAAACTGATAGTGTAAGTAAGGCAGAAGTTTTTACAACTATCAACATCATATATATGTCTCTAAAAGGCCGGTTGATACACTCTGAAAGCCAAAATTGATACAAAAGCTTGTGTCAATATATTACACATTTTAAGAGAACATGCACACCAACAATTAGCACTCTCTGGTATAACCTACAAAAGACTGTCTCACAGAATAAAATGGATGATCAATTCTGAGCAATGACAGAATCACACTGCAGTGCCAGTTGGCATGTTCATCTAATATTCCTAAAATCTTCTACCTGGTAGATACCAATGGTCGGACTACTAGTATAGATTCTTAGCACTGTAATTACTCATAAGATTTAAGGGCTCAGAAAAGATTTACAAGGATGTTGAATCAGCGGGTTTGAGTTATAGGGAGAGAGTGAATAGTTGTGGCATTTTTTCCCCCAGAGCGTCTGAGGCTGAAGGAAGACCTTACAGAGGTTTAATATCATGAGAGGAAGGATTGGATGAATAGCCAAGATCTTTTTCCCAGGGTAGGGGAGTCCAAAATGAGAGGGGATAGGTTTAAGGTGAGAGGGGAAAGAGTTAAAAAGGGACCTGAGGGGCAACCTTTTCATACAGAGGGTGGTGCATGTATGGTACAAGCTGCCAGAGGAAGTGGTGGATGTGGATACAATTACAATATTTAAGAGGCATCTGGAAATGTACATGAACAAAAAAGAGCTTAGAGGGATATGGGCCCTCTAATTCTGGAGGTCACAAGGAATTAAGGGCTACGGGGAGAATGCTGCTAAGTGGAGTTGAAATGCCCATCAGTCATGATTGAATGACGGAGTGGACTCGATGGGCCAAATGGCCTTACTTCCACTCCTATCTCTTATGGTCTACTGGGCCAAATGCTGGCAAATGGAACCAAATCAGTTTAGTATATCTGGTCAGCATGGATGAGTTGGACTGAATGGTCTGTTTCCATGCTGTATAACTCTGACTGTAAGTGGCCTTACCAATGTCCTGTACAGCCACAACATGACATCCCAACTCCTATATTCAAAGCTACAACCAATGAAGGCAAGTGTGTCATTGCTTTTATTAGGATGGTAGCTTCGGTCTAAATTTCTTACCCTTAAACTAAATGTGAAATCTTTATGATATGATCACTTTTACCTAAAAGGTTCCTTTATTGCGAGGTCATTATTTAATCCTGTGTTGTTACATATTACCAGGTTTAGAACAGTTGTCTCTTGTTCGGTTCCAGAACATATCGTTCTCAGATACTATCTTGAATGCCCTCTATAAACTAATTCTCCAATTGTTGTACTCCAGGTTCATTTTATCAAAAGAAAAATCAGCATCTTGTTGCCTTTTTCCTCTTTTCTACATCCTATTCAGTTTCCTATCCATCTCCCAATTCAACTTGCCTCCCCTATCTGTCATCTCACTTCACAAACCGAAGTTAGTGACCTGGAGAGAAGATTGGTAAGGCAAAGGACAAAACAGACATTGAGTATTGAAATTGGAAGGAACTGACTTGTGTTGTTCTACAAAGATTGGTGCTAGAACTTCAACTATTGACTAAATGTATTAATAACTTGACAACACAATATGGCATATATCCAAAGATCAAGGGTTTCATGTGTATAGACTTCTAAAATGCCAGATGAGTTATGAAAAATAATCAAGGAGCCAAATAGTATTTAAGCTTATCTGGAATCATTGAAGGGGATGGGAACGGTTAGCTCTCTGGAGAGACTTATATATGAAGGAATACCGGTGTAGAACAGTTTGTGTGAAATCATGCTAATCCCCAGCTACCCTAAATGGAAAGGATTAGTTGCAATAAGGCCATCTGGCAATAAAAAGGCAGCCACTAAATCCAGGGTTTTGTACAAAGGTGATTAACCACTGCTGTGGTGACCCCAGATAACATGAATAAGAGTTTAAAAAAATCAACCGAAGTGGTGTTTTGTTCTGGGCATTCCATTTTACTCAGCCTTGGAAGGAATGCAGATTTAGCAGCATGTTATCATGTTTCAGATCATGAGAAGACTGATTCGCGGTCTCTGGAATAAAAGGTTAAAGCTGATTTGAGTTTTTTACGGTTTTGAAAAGAAGTGGTAAAGCAGAGACAGTCTAAGGCAAAGGAGCTAAGTAAAAAAAAATCAAAACCTAATTACTGAGGAGAGGAACCAGTTCATTGCACAACAGCAATAAGTGCTACTGAACTCTCTTCCACAACAGTAGATTCCAGTCTAATTAATTAGAGACATTTTGTTTTGTTGGCCTTGAGTATAAGTTGATTATGAAACAATAGAACATGCAAGTAGATAGGTCAAGATCTCAACCAATGTGCTCAGAGATGAAAGGACTCTTTCCTGTTCCAGTCTGCACCCCCCCAACCCCACCCACCCCCACCAAGAGATTTTCTATTTCTTTGTCCATCTCTTCTCCAAATCTCCCTTCTTCTTAAATGCACATTGCCATTCCATGACATTAATACCCCCTTTCACCCCCTCTGTTCATTTACCCTGCTGCTGGCTCTCACTCAGACTATGACCATGCCATTGTTACACCTGAGTCTTACCCAAGTCCAATCTGTTCACTCTCTCTTCCACTATTAATTTCCTCATCATCCATTTCACTGGTACCCACCTTCATCACTTATCTTGAAGCCATGTTTCTCCCAGAGATGTTGGTGGGGGGTGGGGGTGGATGACATTGATATCTCTGCTCCCCTATATTTTACAGCCTATGGTTATATTTCAGTGATATTAGTCTATTCGGCGGTTTCTGCTTTCTCTCTTTTGTGGCATTTCTTCCCCTCCCCCGTCTCTCCATTGGCACAAAATAGCTTCAAGAAAATGACAATGGCCCCAGGCAGAGGCAGCAGCTCTGTGCCAATGCAGTAGCTCTGTGTTTTTTTTAATCCACTTGTTCAGTGATGTTATTACACACCTTAGGGTGAGGTGGGACTTGAACCCAGGTCTCCTGGTCCAGAGGTAGTGAAATGACCAGTTTTGCTTCTCCATTTTTAGAATTGGCCAAACTTACTGACTATTGCGTCCCCTGCCATCACATTATGTTGATTTAGTTCTAAACTACCAGTCCCACCTGGTGCACACAGATTGTTACAATCTGGATTCCAAATGCCACTCCTCCTAATACATTTGCATTCAAAGTGCAGACTGAAATTTAAATGAACACTAATTATACCTGATAATTATAAGTGCTATTTCCACTTCTAAATGAACCTCTCAGCTTGGCAATCAGCAGTTGATCTAGATGATCAAAGTCACACACTGAATAAATGTCCTAGGAAGTCTTATGTATTGACTTTTCACAAATTAATCTTTTTGCTTCTAATGGGAATTTGCATTGTTTTTTTTGAGCATTAAATATTTTTCCTTCCACTGCAGATTCTCTCTAATTCGCATGGAAATCAGTTTGAGTGCAGCTAAAAACATGTTTTACTCACAGCCAAAGTGACTTAATTAAATCAGCTCCACTACACTTAGAAAATAGACTTCAGGAAGGGGGTTCTCAGAAACCCAAAAGTTACAGATTTCATGTGATTTTCTTTACAGCTCAATGCTACCTACAATGTCTCATGGCACAAAATACAATGTGTTAAATGACATAAATACAAATTCTAATACCTTTCATATAGAGATCCAATTTTTCAGGCATTACCTACAATTTTGGAGTAATCATGCTCTATTAAGCTGGAGGGTGACTTTTCCAACTGCAAACCAAAAGCTTATGAAACACTAAAATAAGCAATACAACAATTCAACTGTAGTTTCTCATGTCAGATGTGCTTTCAGATGGAGTCATAATTAAAAGAAAGAAAAGAAGTAAATTGAAAGAGCTGGAGATAAATGTCGGCATTAGATACTAAGGGAACGTACTGAACAAGCCATTGTGCAAACTATCACAGCCCTTGATGTAGCCATTTATTTGCTGTCCAAATTTTAAAATACAGTACTGCAATTATGGAATTGATTTTCAGACACTTAGCAGCAATGGTGTCGGCAGCAAGTTAAGACATTCAGGGGAGAGCTTACATCACATCACTGTAAGCCTAAACTCTCCTGAACAACAGTCATCATAAATAACTTCAAGACTGGCAAGATCCAACATCCCAGAAGACAAGAGGAGCTGCAATTTAGTCAGATATCATAACAATCCCATCATATCATTGTTGCCACAGTGCACATTTAACCATCAGTGAGAGACAAGCAATTGTACGAAGAGGTAAAGATAAATGCTTAATTTATCTTCTCTAAGGATATTTTGGGAACCAAAGCAGCTGAAATTTTCCTTTGGGCATTACTGTGCATTGAGATTTTGTGATTCCTTAACCTTGACTTTATTCTTCTGAATATCAACACATCCGGGAAATCTCAATCCAGGCACCACCTTCATGCTGGCAACCATTATCTCTGGTGTCCTATCCCATTTTCTGCTTACATCTGCTGGTCCTACACCTGACAACTCATTTACACTGGTTGTATGCTTAAAGATGGTTAATTCTTTGATAATTTGCAACTCTTCAAATACATTCAGCTTCTTGTTCGCAAGTCCCCAACCTAATACAAAAATACAATTATGACATTTCTTGCATTTGCACCTATAATACATTGGGTGGATGAGGAAACAGCAGGATCCAAGATCACCTAGTGTCAGTGTTATCAAACTGTTTTTGCCTCAGAAACAAAGCCACCCTTTTCTTTCTGGGAACTCTGGCGCCAAAATACTTTTCACCCTCTGAAGGTATATTCTCAGTGCTTTATTCCCCTAGAAATAACTACTTGGAAACAGAATTGTAAAACTCCTTCCCCTACTTCAACAGGGCAATATCAATGCATCATTTACTTTAGTTCTCTCAAGTAACTTCCTCAACATGATCATTTACTCTAACTAGGTCCAAGATAAAAATACCAACAGGAGAAAAGGACTCAGGAACAATCCCCAAGAATAACATTTCTTGTTCCACAAAAAAAGTGTTGTAGGGCAGTCACTCAACTCTTACTGTAGGGCATGAGGAGGTCACCATTTCTTGACCAGGCTATCTGTGGATTTCTTCTTTTGTAATAATCCAACTGCAATCATATATATTGTTGCTTACAAACTTAATTGTGCAACAGTGCACAAGGGGGTTTCAGGATTGGAGCAGCATTTTTTGAAAGACACATGGTTCAAAGGCATTTTCAACATGTTAAATAAATAGAATTTTCTGTGAAAATTACTCTTACGCATTTACCTAACATGTTTGCAGAATTGAATTTTTTGACAAAGCTTTCTAATACATTTCATGAACAAGATGGGGGAATAAGCATAAGTTAGATAAACATTTGTGAGAGGAGGGACTAGAGACTTGTGAAAGAATTGGAAGAAAAGTAGGACAGTCATGATGAGAGTGTCACCAGGAACTGGTTGGGTCAACTCAGTGCTCTGAAACTTTATATAATTCCATGGAAAGGCCAACTTCCATCACTTTTGATAAAATAACGCGAGGTAAATTAAATAGACATCCTGAGGATGTAATATTATTTATTATACAGAATAATATAATCTCACCTCCACTATGCCTGGGCAAGAAATGGTGACCTCCTCGTGCCCGACAGTAAGAATTGAGTGGAATCTGAATTCTACACTCAACATCATGAGGATTACCATTGATCAGAAATTATCTGAACCGATCACATAGACGCTATGGTTGCAAGAGCAACATAGAGGCTGGGACTTGTGTGAGTAACTTACCTCCTGTTTTGACAATGTCTGTCTACCATCTAGAATACACAATTCAGCAGGGTAAGGGAATACTCTGCACTTGTCCCCTTGCTGAGTGACGTTCACTACCATCCAGGTAGAAACTGCCCACATGATTAAAACTATATCCATCACCCTAAGCATCAACTCTTATCGCCATCTTAAACATTTCTGTCCACAACTGGAACATTTGTGTAGCAGCATGATCCAATTACTAAAACGTATTGCACTGGTTCACAGAGTGTCCTTTAACAGCATCTGCCAACTTGTGACTTCCATCATTGAGAAAGCCACAAACCATTTTGATACACAAAAGTATCACGGTTCCTTTGCTATTGCTGTGTCAATGTTCCACAAGGCAGTCGGGGTGTATCTTCACTAGATGGACTGCAGTTCAAAGCAGGTCATCACTACCACCTGCTTAATAGCATTAATAATGGGCAACAAATGCTGGCCTTGGCAATGAATTACAAAAATAAAATGCTTGTTGTGTACATCTAAATGTGTTATCACTAAATAAGGTAGCCTTTCCTGGAATGTGTATAACTTTAATGTTTTGGTTAAATTATGGATCACATGAAAATCAAAAGTATAAATGATATTGCTTTTGACAAAAAGTAGAGAGACAATGGAAAAATATTCTCGATAAAAGACTTTTAAAGAGAGATGTACAGCACAGAGACAGACCCTTTGGTCCCTTTCATCCTTACGACCAGATAACCTAAACTCAGCTAATCTTATTTGCCAGCACTTGGCCCATATCTCTCTAAATCCTTCCTAGTCATATACCCATCCAGATGCCTTTTAAAAGCTGTAATATTACTAGCCTCCACCACTTGCTCTGGCAGCTCATTCTATACACTCGCCAGTCTCTGCATGAAAAAGTTGCCCCTTTAGGTCCCTTTTATATCTTTTCCCTCTCACCCTAAACTTATGCCCTCTTGTTCTAGACTCCCCCACCCCAGGGAAAAGACCTTGCCTATTTACTCTATCCACATCCTTCATGATTTTAAAAACCTCCATAAGGTCACTCCTCAGCCTCCGATGCTCCAGGGAAAATGGCCCCAGTCTCCCCTCATAGCTTAAATCCTCCAACCCTGGTAAAATCCTTGTAAATCTTTTCTGGATCCTTTCAAGTTTCACAACATCCTTCCAATAGGAAGGAGACCATAATTGCACATAATATTCCAAAAGTGTCCTAACCAATGTCCCAACCAGCTGCAACATGACCTTCAAATCCTGTACTCAATAAAGGAAAGCATACCAGAAGAGAAAAAATGCAGAGAAATTCAAAGGTTGGCCAGGCAGAAACAGGAAATTAGTATCACATTTAAGTTATACGTGAGATCTACATTTCCTGAGAATAGAACATAGTCAGCATTGTTACAGGCACTAGAGGAAAGCTGAACTTTCAAACAGAGATACTTCAGGTTCTCATGCCTTTGGTCTAGAATGTTTAGGCGGCCAGGTCTGTCAATCAAAAGTTGGCGTGGAGGCAGAGCGGAAGAGTCGGGCATTGCACAGAGCCATGGTAATAGGGGACTCCATAGTGAGAGTAAGTGACCGGGGTTTTTGTGGCAGCAGGCGGGACTTAAGGATGGTGTGTTGCCTTCCTGGTGCCAGGGTTAAAGACATCACAGACAGAGTGCAGGAATTCCTCAAGGACGAAGGTGAAGAGCCAGAGGTGGTGGTACATGTCGGCACAAATGATGTTGGGAAGAAGAGGAGGAACATACTACAGAGAACTAGGAAGAAGGCTGAAAAGCAGGACATCCAGGGTGGTTATCTCTGGTTTGCTTCCAGTTCCTCAGGCTGGTGAGGCCAGAGACAGGGAGATAATGGACTTGAACGTGTGGCCGTGGAACTGGTGCAGGAAGCAAGGATTTAAATTCTTGGATCACTGGGGTATGTTTTGTGGTAAGCATAAATTATACAAGAGAGACTGTTTGCATCTTAATAGGATGGGGACCAGCGTTCTGGCAGGCAGGTTTGCTACTGCAACACAGCTGCGTTTAAACTAAGTAGCGGGGGGGGGGGGGGGACTAACTGGATGTTTAAGAAGGAAATTGAAGGGAATGTTAGAACAAGGGAAGTCAAGAAAGACAACAGTATCAATGAAGCAGAAAACTCAAAAAGGGATCATGCTGTAAGGTTGAGTGAAATAGGAGTTGATGGGAAGGGTGAGGGCAGTAACAAATTAAAAATACTATACATGAATGCACGAAGCATTAGAAATAAGATGGATAAGCTTGAGGCTCTTTTGGAAATTGGCAGATACTACATTGCGGGGATAACTGAGACATGCCGTCAAGTGGACAGGGCCTGGGAAATGAATATTCAAGGCTACACGTGCTATCGTAAGGACAGACTGACGGGCAGAGGGGGTGGGGTGGCCATGTTGGTAAGGGATGATATTCAGTCCCTTGCGCGGGGGGACCTAGAATCAGGGGATGTAGAGTCAGTGTGGATAGAGCTGAGAAATCCTAAGGGTAAAAAGACCCTCTTGGGAGTTATCTACAGGCCCCCAAACAATAGTCTGGATGTCGGATGTAAGTTGAATCAGGAGCTGAAATTGGCCTGTCACAAAGATGTTACTACAGTTGTTATAGGGGATTTCAACATGCAGGTAGACTGGGAGAATCAGGATAGTATTGGACCTCAAGAAAGAGACTTTGTGGAGTGCCTCTGAGATAGATTCTTAGAACAGCTGGTGCTGGAGCCGATCAGGGAGAAGGCAATTCTGGATCTGCTATTGTGCAATGACCAGAATTGATCAGGGACCTCGAAGTGAAGGAGCCATTGGGAAGTAGTGACCATAATACAATAAGTTTCAATCTGCAATTTGAGAAGGAGAGGGTACAATTGGAAGTGACAATATTTCAGTTGAATAAAGGGAACTATGGAGCTATGAGGGAGGAGCTAGCCAAAGTTCAATGGTGCAATACCTTAGCAGGGATGACAGTGGAGGAACAATGGCAGATATTTCTGTGTATAATGCAGAAGATACAGGATCAGTTCATTCCAAAAAGGAAGAAAGATCCTAAGAGGAGGCATGGGTGGCCGTGGCTGACGAGGGAAGTTAAGAAACATATAAAGTTAAAAAAGAAAAAGTATAACATAGCAAAGATAAGTGGGAAAATGGAGGACTGGGAAGCTTTTAAAGAACAACAGAGGATTACTAAGGAGGAAATACGCAGAGAAAAAAAAAGAGGTACGAAGGTAAACTGGCCAAAAATATAAAGGAGGATAGTAAAAGCTTTTTTAGGTACGTAAAAGGCAAAAAAATGGTTAAGACTAAAATTGGGCCTTTGAAGACAGAAATAGGGGAATATATTACGGGGAACAAAGAAATGGCAGAAGAATTGAATTGTTACTTCAGATCTGTGTTCACTGGGGAAGACACAAGCAATCTCCATGAGGTAACAGTGGCTGAAAGACCCGAACTTAAGGGAATTTATATTTGCCAGGAATTGGTGTTGGAGAGACTGTTAGGTTTGAAGCTTGATAATTCCCCAGGGCCTGATGGTCTACATCCCGGGGTACTGAAGGAGGTGGCTCGAGAAATCGTTGATGCGTTGGTGATTATTTTCCAGACTTCAATAGATTCGGGATCAGTTCCTGCGGATTGGAGGGTGGCTAATGTTATACCACTTTTTAAGAAAGGTGGGAGAGAGATAGCAGGAAATTATAGACCAGTTAGTCTGACCTCAGTGGTGGGGAAAATGCTGGAATCTATTATAAAGGATGAAATTACGACACACCTGGATAGTAGTAACAGGATAGGTCAGAGTCAGCGTGGATTTATGAAGGGGAAATCATGCTTGACTAATCTTCTGGAATTTTTTAAGGATGTAACTCTGAAGATGGATGAGGGAGATCCAGTAGATGTAGTGTACCTGGACTTTCAGAAAGCTTTTGATAAAGTCCCACATAGGAGGTTAGTGAGCAAAATTAGGGTGCATGGTATTGGGGGCAAAATACTAACTTGGATTGAAAGTTGGTTGGCTGACAGGAAACAAAGAGTAGTGATAAATGGCTCCACTTCGGAATGGCAGGTACCAATGGGGTACCGCAGGGATCAGTGCTGGGACCACAGCTTTTTACAATATATATTAATGATATGGAAGATGGTATTAGTAATAACATTAGCAAATTTGCTGATGATACTAAGATGGGTGGCAGGTTGAAATGTGAGGAGGATGTTAGGTGATTTCAGGGTGACCTGGAAGGTCAGGTGAGTGGGCAGATGCAGGGCAGATGCAGTTTAATGTGGATAAATGTATGGCAAAACAGGAAGGCAGATTACTAGCTCAATGGAATCAATCTAGGTAAAGGGGCAATACAAAGAGATCTGGGTGTTCTTGTACACCAGTCAATGAAGGTAAGCATGCAGGTACAGCAGGTAGTGAAGAAGGCTAATAGCATGCTGGCCTTCATAACAAGAGGGATTGAGTATAGAAGCAAAGAGGTTCTTCTGCAGCTGTACAGGGCCCTGGTGAGACCACACCTAGAGTATTGTGTGCAGTTCTGGTCTCCAAATTTGACGAAAGACATTCTGGCTATTGAGGGATGCAGCGTAGGTTCACGAGGTCAATTCCTGGAATAGCGGGATTACCTTACGCTGAAAGACTGGAGCGACTGGGCTTGTATACCCTTGAGTTTAGAAGACTGAGAGGGGATCTGATTGAGACATATAAGATTATTAAAGGATTAGACACTCTGGAGGCAGGAAACATGTTTTCGCTGATGGGTGAGTGCCAAACCAGAGGACACAGCTTAAAAATATGGGGTAGACCATTTAGGACAGAGATGAGGAGAAACATCTTCACCCAGAGAGTGGTGGCTGTGTGGAATGCTCTGCCCCAGAGGGCAGTGGAGGCCCAGTCTCTGGATTCATTTAAGAAAGAGTTGGATAGAGCTCTCAAGGATAGTGGAATCAAGGGTCATATTGAATGGTGGTGCAGGCTCGAAGGGCAGAATGACCTACTCCTGCACTTATTGTCTATTGTCTATTGTCTTTACTAAAGCTGTAAGCTTTAGCATTCTGATCTGAACAGAATTTAATTTCCCTGGCAAGACATTCAATTTCTATTTTAAGTAGGTCAAAGCTGGTGGAATGGTTGCCCCTCTGCCCATTCAAGCTGGCACGAAGCATACCAAATTGTAGTAGCCAAACTGACTGAATGTCTTCAGTTCACTACCTCTGGGAGAGCAGGAATACAGCGCGCTCTTATATGGTACTGACCAGCAGGCTGCTCCCACAAAAATAAAACATCAAAATATTAAAGACAGCTTCTTGAACAGACTCCAATGATACCCTTGGGCCTCAAGGTTCATAGGTTAAGCTGTTCAACACCTGAAAGAACTAATTAGACCACGCATGATGCACACTTTGCCAATTTACACTTGAGGTCTGAATTCGGGTCCTACAATTGGCATAATACCTTGATTCGCATATTTAAGGCAGGCAGCTTGCCAATGTTGCAGCCAGCATGACTATTGCTTCAATTGGAACTTGGGGATATCTTCCCACAACCAGTTTTAACTACTGGCCATATGCTTTTCAGGTGTGATTTGCATTTCTCCACAAAGTCAAATTATAACAGAAAAGCCTTTACTATCACGTGTGCTCGACTGAGTGCAGTGAAAACTATATAATGTGGCCTCTCAGTGCCATCTTAGGTACAAGGTACCGAAGTACAGATACTTTAAGTGTTATTATAGAATTGAAATATTAAAAAAAAGAGACTAGTATGGGAATGCAGAGTTCAAGAAGTCCAGAATGACAATTAACGTATCTTTAAACTACACAAGTTATAGTCTTTTTTTCACTGAGTCTTCTGAGGGCTTCAGAAGACAAGGCACTGCTGCCTCCACACTTGCCTTCTGTCCTGGATTTGCCTCCATGACTCTTCCCCCTGGCTGGCCTGGGCTCAGTATGTTCTGCTGAGGACTTTAGCCCATGGCTCAGTTCTCAATTAAGCCCGTGCTCACTCTGTTCCATTCTGGGCTCCGGCCACAACTCGCTTGTGACATGGCTCCTGGCTGGCCTGCGCTTACTCTGTTACAGTCCGGGTTCCAGTCTGGGACTTGCCTCCCAGCTCAGCCTGGGTTTGGGCTGCTCCCACTCTGAGCTCCAGCTGTGACTCACTTCCTGCACTGGCGTGGACTCTGACCCATCTCAGACTCTGGATAAAAGCAAATTACTGTGGACGCTGGAATCTGAACCCAAAAGAGAAAATGCTGGAAAATCTCAGCAGGTCTGGCAGCATCAGTAAGGAGAGAAAAGAGCTGACGTTTTGAGTCTAACTGACCCTTTGTCAAAGTCTCCTCACCCTACGTCCTGTAAGGACTCTATCCCTTTCTTTCAGCTCCTTCGCCTCCGCCACATTTGTTCCTATCAGGCCACTTTCCAAAGTGGTGCTCTTAACATGTGCTCCTTCTTCAACCATGGCTTCCCACCTACAGTTGTTGACAGGGCTCTTGATAGCATGCGGTACATCTCCTGCGCCATGACCCTCAACCCCTCCCTCCCCTCCCAGAACAAGGATAGGGTCCCTCTTGTTCTCCCCTTTCACCCCGCCAGCCTTCACATGCAAAGAATAATCCTCCACCATTTTCGCCCACTCCAACACGACACCACAACTAAACACATCTTCCCTTCCCTCCTCCTGTCTGCATTCCACAAAGATCGTTCCCTCCAGGACAACCTAGTCCACTCCATCACACCTAACACCTCTCCCATCACACACGGCACCTTCCCATCACACCTAACACCTTTCCCTTCACACACGGCACCTTCCTATGCAATCGCAGAAGGTGCAACACCTGCCACTTTACCTCTTCCACGCTCACCATCCAAGGCCCCAGACACTCATTTCAGATTAAGCAGCGTTTCATTTGTACCTCTTTCAATTTGGTCTATTGCATTCGTTGCTCCCAATGTGGTCTCCTCTGTATTGGAGAGACAAAACGCCGACTGGATGATCATTTTGCTGAGCACCTTTGCTCTCTACGCAATCAGGTCCCGGACCTTCCCGTGTCTTGCCACTTCAACACACAATCCTGCTCCCATGCCCACATGTCTGTCCTTGCCTGCTGCAATGTTCCAGTGAAGCTCAATGCAAACTGGAGGAACAGCATCTCATCTTCCGACTAGGCACGTTACAGCCTTCTGGTCTCAACACTGAATTCAACAACTTCAGATGATTATCCCATCTCGACCCTCTGTTTTCATTCTGCTCCGTAAGCTTTGACAAAGGGTCAGTTAGACTCTAAACATCAGCTCTTTTCTCTCCTTTCTGCTGCTGTCTGACCTGCTGAGATTTTCAAGCATTTTCTCTTTCCGTCTCAGACTCTGTTCTCCATTCACACCAGGTAAGGTAGTTTAAGAAGTTAAAAGTGTGGGGGAAGGGGTGGAGGTGGGTGTGGGAGAAAGAAAAACTGCAGCAGGGAATGAAAAAATGAAAAAGGAACTGGCGAGCAGAGAAGTTACAGAAGCTACGATTGCTGGTGTTTTTCAAACTTGATCATTAAACACAATATCAGCTTGTAATAAATAGAGACTAACTAATTTGATTAATATTAAATTATATCACCATACATGTTTCAACAAAGAAATGGTGGCTAGATTATAGTCTGACTTCTATTTGTAATGCAGAGATTAACTTTGGCCAGTTTATTAAGAACCTGGTAGCCTAAGCGTAAAAATAATTTGGTGCATGCTATTGTAAAAGTGATCAAGCCATCTAAGTTTACAAATTGAGTAAATCCCAAATTCCTGTCAATTTCCAGACAGTTCTTTGACAAGGACTTAGGAAAATCAGGGTTAGGGATTAATCTTGTGCTCATTGATTAATATCCTGTATAAAATTTATTCATTTATTGATCAAGTGATCATTCTTTGTGAATTCTGCGGTGTATTTTCACAATTTAATTAATGTATTCCTTGTACTGAAGAGAATGCAATACAGTACCAGGAAATGATAAGCCAGAGAAAGTTGACATAGAGATAGCTGGGTAAAAAACAAGGACTGCTGATGTCGGAAACCAGATTCTAGATTAGAGTGTACAAGAATGGCACAACAATCGATCACTGAATTAATTCTAGCATGGTAATTGAGGATATGCATGTAATTCTTTTGTGATTATAGGAATCAGTTTTTTCCCACAAGCCACCAGCTTCACTAAAATGATCCAAAATGAAGCAATAGACAATAGACAATAGGTGCAGGAGTAGGCCATTCAGCCCTTCGAGCCTGCACTGCCATTCAATATTATCATGGCTGATCAATCCTAATCAGTATCCGCTCCCTGCCTTATCTCCATAACCCTTGATTCCACTATCCTTGAGAGCTCTATCCAACTCTTTCTTAAATGAATCCAGAGACTGGGCCTCCACTGTCCTCTGAGGTAGAGCATTCCACACAGCAGCTTACAGGTTATCATAAAGCCTTGTGAACAGCTAAGCTACAAAGCACAAAACTAGCTCTCATAAAATGGTACATACTTCAATTATTCCCATGGCTATCAAAGTAGCAGAACCTCTTTAAGAAATGACCAATTGTCTTAGGTTTCTCTGTCGTCTTGGTGGTACTATAGGCATCTCATGATACACAGCACAATCCTGTCCCTGCCTTGAATCAAAAGAAGAATACTTTAGGAGCAGCAATCTATTGTGCTGGTTAAAAAGCATTGCCTTCATTCACAAAACTGGTCACGCCCTCAATTGAATTAATCACCATGACAAGTTCCTGCTAATTGCTCCCATTTACAGCTCTTGAGGAGGCGCTTAAAATTAAGCCTATTTTATGAGGTGCAAGGACAGAGAAAGGCATATTTTTCCAGAAGTTTTTCAATAATATAAAATATTTAATTTACTCAGAAACTGACTGTATCCTAGTGAAACTAATAAGTGTGCCTGCATACAATCTTTCAGTTATTTAAATTTGGGTCACTGGCAAGTGGTGAAGGAAGCAAACTTATTATAAGTATTCATTTCTTTGTACTGAATGCATTTTTAGCAATGAACAATTCTGTACATGGTTTAATGACTTGGCCAGACATTCCAATTACTATCAGAACAAATTCAACTGATGGTAATCCTCTTTAACAGTACCCACTTATCTGTCACTGCATTTTTTTCAACCAGATTTCTGAATATAGCCTTTCCCACATGATTCCATCAGAGGGAACTGGAGAAAAATCCACTCAGTACAGAAGCAGACCTGTTGGGTAAAACCTGACCATTCCTTAAGGCCTTGCTGTTAGATTTCATGAGTTGAGTTGTTTGACGTTCCCTGAGCCACTTTGACAGCTAATGAGGTAAGTGTTCAAAGCAACTGAGGCGAGGCTGTAACAAATGGGTAGGATAGATAGGGGACGAGTTGGCTAGGAGGCCGTGTGCCAGTTGGGTGAGCGGTAGTGTATAAGGTAAGCTGGGGCGGTGCATGGTACCTGCCACCTTCATCTCCATATCACATTCCTAGTTAGCTTACCCCCCTCTCATTTATCTTTCAGCCCCCTTGGGCCACCACCTCCCCACCCCCTGTCCTGATGAAGAGCTAATGCTCGAAATGTTGACTCTCCTGCTCCTCACGTGCTGCCTAACTGGCTGTGCTTTTCTAGCAACACATTTTTTTTGACTCTGAGCTGGAGAGGTATATGGTAGATGGATGAGAGTACGAGATGGGCATGGGTGTCAGCTGAGTTAGGGTAGTGGGATGGTGGCTGGGCGAGGAGTTAGGATAGCAGGTGAGTAAGATTAGGGTCACAGATGGTTTGGCTGCTAGTGTGCCAGGTACATTCATAGTGTTGAATGCCAGATGGTTGAGGAGCTTAGGGTGGCAGGTGGGTGAGATTATGGTCCCAGGTGAATTGGTTGGTAAGGTGCCAGGTAGGTTCATGGGGTATCAGGTGGGTGAGGAGGTTAGGGCAGTAGGTGGTAGAGAGGTTAATTTGCCAGGTACATGAGCTGCATAGGAGGTTTATTATTTAGAATGCCAGGCAGGTTCAGGGCTAGTTACCAAATGGGTGAGGGGTTAGGACACTAGGTAAGGATGAGTTTGCCAAGTTTTGGAACATGGACAGTGTCGTGGGCAGGGAGTTGGCATGTCTGTCACATAGAGTATCATTTTTAGAATGGTGTGGTTAGGTCAGGAGGAAAGTGTTGGATCTGGAGAATAGTGTTGTGTCAGACAGGGTTGTGCCAGGAATTGGTAAGTTGCTCATTCCGGGGTCAGTTGAGAACAGTATCTGGTCTGACACAGTTGGGCTAGGGGTGTAGTGTTGTCTTGAGAGGGACTGGTAATAGGTTCAGCAATGTCATACTGGTTTGAGGGAGGGGTGTCTGCTCAGGGGTGGGAGTCTGATCAGGGATAGCCAGTGTCTCTGGTGGGAAATGTAGTTAAGGTTCTCTTTGGTGAGTCAGGGGCTCAGTTTAACAGCTACTGAGGAGGCATGGGAGGTTTTAACCCTCCAACCTTTCCCTGGTAACTAACAAACTAAAGTGGATTGGAACCCTCAAGATTCTCAACCATAAAGGGGCTTTTTCAGAGGTTTTTAGATGCAGGAGAATTGCCCATCAGAAAGTTAAATTTCTCCATGCAATGTCTTCAGTCAGCTATGTCTGGATTTTCTCATAACACTGTTGCATATTTTCAGTCTGCATGACAGAGACAGGTATCTGGTTATTGGAAATTATACTCCAGATAATCACCACATTTTGTTAAATTCAAGAAAAAAAAAATCACTCTCTACAATACTGCTTGCTTGTAGCTATATGGATGTATGACAATGTTGAAAGATCTGGCATCAGCATTGAGTCATAGAGATGTACAGCATGGAAACAGACCCTTCGGTCCAACCTGTCCATGCCGACCAGATATCCCAACCCAATCTAGTCCCACCTGCCAACATCCGGCCCATATCCCTCCAAACCCTTCCTATTCACATACCCATCCAAATGCCTCTTAAATGTTGCAATTGTACCAGTCTCCACCACATCCTCTGGCAGTTCATTCCATACACGTACCACCTTCTGCGTGAAAATGTTGCCCCTTAGGTCTCTTTTATATCTTTCCCCTCTCACCCTAAACCTATGCCCTCTAGTTCTGAACTCATCCACCCCAGGGAAAAGACTTTGTCTATTTATCTTATCCATGACCCTCAAAATGTTGTAAACCTCTATAAGGTCACCCCTCAGCCTCTGAAAAACAGCCCCAGCCTGTTCAGCCTCTCCCTGTAGTTCAAATCCTCCAATCCTGGCAACATCCTTGTAAATCTTTTCTGAACCCTTTCAAGTTTCACAACATCTTTCCGATAGGAAGGAGACCAGAATTGCACGCAATATTCCAACAATGGCCAAACCAATGTCCTGTACAGTCGCAACATGACCTCCCAACTCCTGTACTCAATACTTTGATCAATAAAGGAAAGCATACCAAATGCCTTCTTCACTATCCTATCTACTTGTGACTCCACTTTCAAGGAGCTAAGAACCTACACTCCAAGGTCTCTTTGTTCAGCAACACTCCCTAGGACCTTACCATTAAGTGTATAAGTCCTGCTAAGATTTGATTTCCCAAAATGCAGCACCTTGCATTTATCTGAATTAAACTCCATCTGCCACTTCTCAGCCCATTGGCTATTCTGGTCAAGATCCTGTTGTAATCTGAGGTAACCTTCTTCGCTGTCTACTACACCTTCAATTTTGACGTCATCAGCAAACTTACTAGCTGTACCTCTTATGCTCGCATCCAAATCATTTATGTAAATGAGAAAAAGTAGAGGACCCAACACTGAACCTTGTGGCACTCCACTGCTCACAGGCCTGTAGTCTGAAAAACAACCCTCCACCACCACCCTCTGTCTTCTACCTTTGAGCCAGTTCTGTATCCAAATGGCTAGCTCTCCCTGTATTCCATGAGATCTAACCTTGCTAATCAGTCTCCCATGGGGAACGTTGTTGAACGCCTTACTGAAGTCCATATAGATCACATCTACTATTCTGCCCTCATCAATCCTTTTTGTTACTTCTTCAAAAAACTTAATCAAGTTTGTGAGACATGATTTCCCATGCACAAAGCCATGTTAACTATCCCTAATCTGTTCTTGCCTTTCCAAATACATGTATATCCTGTCCCTCAGGATTCCCTCCAACAACTTGCCCACCACCAAGGTCAGGCTCACTGGTCCATAGTTCCCTGGCTTGTCCTTACCACCCTTCTTAAACAGTGGCACCCCGTTTGCCAACCTGCAGTCTTCCAGCACTTCACCTGTGACTATCAATGATATAAATATCTCAGCAAGTGGCCCAGCAATCACTTCTCCAGCTTCCCACAGTTCTCTGGTACACCTGATCAGGTCCTGGGGATTTATCTGCCATCCCATATTCCCAATTCCTTCGTGTCCGCCGCATCTGCTCCCAGGAGGACCAGTTCCAATACCGTACAGCCCAGATGGCCTCCTTCTTCAAAGACCACAGATTCCCCCCAGACGTGATCGACGATGCCCTCCACCGCATCTCCTCCACTTCCCGCTCCTCCGCCCTTGAGCCCCGACCCTTCAACCGCCACCACGACAGAACCCCACTGGTTCTCACCTACCACCCCACAACCTCCGTATACAGCGTATCATCCGCCATCATTTCCGCCACCTCCAAACGGACCCCACCACCAGGGATATATTTCCCTCCCCTCCCCTATCAGCGTTCCACAAAGACCACTCCCTTCCTGACTCCCTCGTCAGGTCCACACCCCCCACCAACCCAACCTCCAATCCCGGCACCTTCCCCTGCAACCGCAGGAAATGCAAAACTTGCACCCACAACTCCTCCCTTACCTCTCCCCAAGGCCCCAAGGGATCCTTCCATATCCGCCATAAATTCACCTGCACCTCCACACACATCATCTATTGCATCCGCTGCACCCGATGTGGCCTCCTCTATATTGGGGAGACGGGCCGCCTACTTGCGGAATGCTTCAGGGAACACCTCTGGACCAACCTACCCAACCACCCGGTGGCTCAACACTTTAACTCTCCCTCCCACTCCACCAAGGACATGCAGGTCCTTGGACTCCTCCATCGCCAGAACATAACAACACGACGATTGGAGGAAGAGCGCCTCATCTTCCGCCTGGGAACCCTTTGACCACAAGGGATAAACTCAGATTTCTCCAGTTTCCTCATTTCCCCTCCCCCCACCTTGTCTCAGTCGATTCCCTCGAACTCAGCACCGCCCTCCTAACCTGCAATTTTCTTCCTGACCTCTCCGCCCCCACCCCACTCCGGCCTATCACCCTCACCTTGACCTCCTTCCATCTATCACATCTCCATCGCCCCTCCCCCAAGTCCCTCCTCCCTACCTTTTATCTTAGCCTGCTGGACACACTTTCCTCATTCCTGATGAGGGGCTTATGCCCGAAACGTCGAATTTCCTGTTCCTTGGATGCTGCCTAACCTGCTGCACTTTAACCAGCAACACACTTTCAGCATTTATCCACCTTTACCCATTTCAAGACATCCAGCACTTCCTCCTCTATAATATGGACATTTTGCAAGCTGTCACCATCTATTTCCTTACAGTCTATATCTATATCTTCCATATCCTTTTCCATAGTAAATACTGATGCAAAATACTCATTTGATATCTCCCCCATTTTCTGCAGCTCCATACAAAAGCCGCCTTGCTGATCTTTGAGGGGCCCTATTCTCTCCCTAGTTACCCTTTTGTCCTTAATGTATTTGTAAAAACCCTTTGGATTCTCCTTAATTCTATTTGTCAAAGCTATCTTTTTAAGTTCCCTTTTTACACTGCTGATTTTCCTCTTAACTATATTCCTACTTCCTTTATACTCTTCTAAGGATTCACTTGATCCATCCTGTCTATACCTTACATATGCTTCCTCCTTTTTCTTAACCAAACCCTCAATTTCTTTAGTCATCCAGCATTCCCTATACCTACCAGTCTTTCCTTTCATCCTAACAGGAATATACTTTCTCTGGATTCTCATTATCGCTTTCCTGGACACTTCCCATTTTCCAGCCGTCCCTTTACCTGCGAACATTTGCCCCCAATAAGCTTTTGAAAGTTCTTGCCTCATCCCATCAAAATTGGCCCTTCTTCAATTCAGAACTTCAACTTTTAGATCTGGTCTATCCTTTTCCATCACCATATTTTAAATTTAATAGAATTATGGTTGCTGGCCCCAAAGTGCTCCCCCACTGACACCTCAGTCACCTGCCCTGCCTTATTTCCCAAGAGTAAGTCAAGTTTTGCACCTTCTCTAGTAGGTACATCCACATACTGAATCAGAAAATTGTCTTGTATGCTCTTAAGAAATTTCTCTCCATCTAAACCCTTAACACTATGGCAGTCCCAGTCTATGTTTGGAAAGTTAAAATCCCCTACCATAACCACCTTATTATTCTTACAGATAGCTGAGATCTCCTTAGAAGTTTGTTTCTCAATTTCTCTCTGACTATTAGGGGGTCTAATATTCCCAATAAGGTGATCATCCCTTTCTTATTTCTCAGTTCCACGCAAATAACTTCCCTGGATGTATTTTTGGGAATATCCTCCCTCAGCACAGCTGTAATGCTATCCCTTATCAAAAATGCCACTCCCTTCCTCTCTTGCCTCCCTTTCTATCCTTTCTATAGTATTTGTATCCTGGAACATTAAGCTGCCAGTCTTGCCCATCCCTGAGCCATGTTCCTGTAATTGCTATGATATCCCACTCCCATGTTCCTAACCATGCCCTGAGTTCATCTGCCTTCCCTGTTAGGCCCTTTGCATTGAAATAAATGCAGTTTAATTTATTAGTCCTAACTTGTCCCTGCTTGCCCTGACTGTTATGACTTGCTTCCGTTCTCAACTGTACCAGTCTCCTATTGATCTCTTTCCTTACTATCTCCCTGGGTCCCACACCCCCACCTGACTAGTTTAGATCTTCCTGAGCAGCTCTAACAAATTTCCCTGCCAATATATTAGGCCCCTTCCAATTTAGGTGCATTCCGTCCTTCTTGTACAGGTCACTTCTACACCAAAAGTGATTCCAATGATCCAAAAATGTGAATCCTTCTCCCATACACCAGCTCCTCAGCCATGCATTCATCTGCTCTATCCTCCTATTCCTACCCTCACTAGCTCGTAGCACCGGGAATAATCCAGATATTACTACTCTCGAGGACTTTTTTAAAAATTTCTGCCTAACTGTCTCTAATCACCCTTCAGAATCTCAACCTTTTCCCTTCCTATGTCGTTGGTTCCAATGTGGACAATGACCTCTTGCTAGCCCCTCTCCCCTGTGAGAACATTCTGCACCATCTGTGAGACATCCTTAATCCTGGCACCAGGAAAGCAACACACCATTCTGCGTTTTCACTGCTGGCCACAGAAACCTCTGTCTGTATCTTGGACTGCAGGATCCCCTTACACAATTGATCTTTTGGAACCCGACATACCCCTCGTTGCATTAGAGCCGGTCTCAATACCAGAAACTTGGCTTTATGTGCTATGTTCCCCTGAGAATCCATCACCCCCTACATTTTCCAAAACAGCATACCAGTTTGAGATGGATATATCCACAAAAGACTTCTGCACTAGGTGCCTACCTCTCTTCCCTCTCCTGGAGTTAACCCATCTGTGACTCTGAGACTTTCCCCCCTTCCTATAACTGCCATCCATCACATACTGTTGCAAATTCCTCATTGCTTCTAAATGTGTCTCCAACCGAACCATTCAATCTGATAGAATTCACATCCAACAGCATTTATGCGGATTAAAACAGTAATTGCTGCTCCTGGAATTCGAGGAAATGACCTCCAGCACCTAAAATACCTCAAAAAAGGAGCAGTTGTTACAGCCAGAAAATTTTCCCATCCTCCATCTTGGATTACCCAGAATCCTCAAAAAGAAAGATGTAAATCTTTTTTCCCAAAAATATTCTTTACAAACACTCTATTTCAATGAAGTATCACTCCTACATTCACCTTAAAATTTCCTCTTGAAATGATGAGGTTGCAAGCATTTCTTTTTGGTGACATTCTTCACATTGACCATATTTGATTCTCTTCGTTGCTGTCTCTCCCTGAGATAGACAGACAAACATTTCTCTGACTTTAACTGCTTTGAGGCTTCGATAATTGCTTAAGATTTCTTTCCAGCTCTGGCCTAAAGACCTCCAAAAATTAAGAATAGCCCTCTGCTGGAATTAATCCTTTCTACTAAATTCAACCACTTGTGCCCCAAGTTGTCTGTCAGAGAGGTGTTTGAGATTCATTTAAGAAACAAATCAGCAATGAGCTCACCAGGTAGTTTATCCATTCACTTCGCTTAAATCGCATGACTTCTTGGAAAAGCTGTCTTCAGCTCACTGTTCCAAATTACTTTCTAGGTCTGAAGGTTGAGGTTTTAGCTTGCAATAGCTGGAATTTATACTAGTCTAAAATTGATCTCATTCCTGTTAAGGTGGGAAATGAGGCATTTTGAAGAGCCAGGTTTCAGAGCTGGGAACTTTGATGTATTTATCTCATGAAAGAAGAAGTTTTCATGTTTATGACTGGGAATTCACATTGAACAAGAAGTCTGTCTTGTATCTGCTCAGTGTTTCTTTACTGTCTTGTTTTGTCTGGAGTCTGTCATGTATTTCTGGAAGACATTTTTCATGTTTTTTGCTTTTAATTTTATGTTGTTTGCTTATATTCGATGAAATTTAATATTATCCATCAATTTACTGTTCTGGCCTTACCTGATAGTACATCTCATTTGAATGAGGGACATCTGAATTGAATAGGTAGAAGGGATTAATTTGAACAACTTAATTTTGCTTGCACAATCAAATTGATTGGATGTTCCCCACCTGCCACTTTGCTTTATTAAGTACCCCTCACCACCAAATTCATTGTTCGGGCCAGTCACAGGTTATATCCTATGTTTATGATTATGCAAATGAAATGACTGGAAGCTTGAAGCATAACTCCACCTTCAGAAACCAAGTGCAGTTTTGCATGTAATTTATGCCCAGGTTGCCAATTGTGCCCAAATTAGAAACTCCTGCTAGATTCTACAAACCAACAAGACATGGTTAAATTCTTTCTGATTTAGAACAGGTTCATTGTTTGGGCAAAGAGGGTTTTGCAGTCTTTCTAACAATTCATAACTTTTAGCAAAACATTGAAAGTAATTTACCATCGACTATCAGGATACAAAAACAAAAGATCCTCTGTGTCCTTACGATTATTTAAGTCTTGAAAAGTCGTCAGGTAAAATTTCAACTTGCCCAAAACCCTCCACTTACAAATTTAAAAGCAGGCCCACTATCCTAGCTTAGTGAGTGGTAGTCCCTGCACATATTTCAGAATCTTAAAAATAGTACTGTCACCTTTTTTTGTATATTTTGCTAACTGCCTTCCATGTAAATATTCCTGGCTCACAAATGTAGTTTTAGATGCACAGATCACACAACTGGTTTTAACTGATGTTTGTAACTTTTGATAATATCCAAAGTTTAGTTTTTCAAGTGTTTGGGAAAATCCATGCAAATAGGCATCAAAAAGCTGACAGACACCATTGACAAGAAACCGAAGAGGATCATCCAGATAAATATTAGGAATAACACAGGAAATCAAAGCTTGGTATCACCTCCTAACTGCCTAAAGCCTTTCTGTCATTGATGTAGCACATGTCAAATGTAATGGAATACTCTTCATCTGCCTGAATCAATGTGACTCCATTTCAGAAGCAATGGAAATTAGAAAAAGGAAGGTGGATAATGGGCAACAAGTAGACGTAACATATTTTGATTTCTAAATCAAATTTAATCAGATGCCATCCAAAGCGTCTTGCACAAGGAGAGAACTCTGTTTTGGGGGTCACATGTTAGTATGGAAAGAGGGCTGGTTAGCTGTAATGGGAAACAAACAGTAGGGATAAATTAATCTTTTTTTTTGGATCGGCAATTAGTCACTCGTGGCACACATAAGGATCTGCATGGAAGACTCAACTATTTATAATTTATATCAATTACCTTTATATAAGGATGAGAATGTGTCTGAGCTAAATTTGTTCATACTACAAAGAAAGGTAGGAGAATAAGATGTGAAGAGGACACAAGAAGCCTGCAAAGGCATTTAGATAGCTACAGTGAGTGGACAAGATGGTGGATAATGTTGGAAACTGAGAGTTTGTCCACTTTTTCAGGAAGAATAGAAAAGTAGGATATTATTTAAGTGGGAAGAGGTGGTGGATGTGGTCCCAAGGGATCTGAATGCCCTGGATAGTGAATCATTAAAAATTAGCATACAGGAGCAGCAAACAATTGAGAAGATAAATTGAATGTTGCAATTTCTTGCAAAAGAAATTCAGTATAGTAGTAGAAAATTGTTGCTATAGCTGTATATGGCCTTGGTGATACTGAATCTGGGGCACTGCATATAATTTTAGTCTCCTTTCTGAAGGAGGGCTGTAATTGCATTTCAGCATTCAGGGAATGTTCATTAAGATGATCTTTGGGATCGGGGTTTATTTTATGAGCAAAGGTTGAGCAGGTTGGTTAAAATTCATTGGAATTTAATAGAGTTTAATGAAATAAGACCTGATTGAAACATTTACAATTCTGAGGGGATGTTTCTCCTTATAAGGAAGTCTGAGACGCATTTTTAAAAAAATAAGTGATCTCCATTTTAAGACAAGATATCACTTTCTCTCAAAAGTCATAAATTCTGGAATTCTCTTACCTCACGAACAGTGGAGATGGAGTCATTTAGTATATTCAAAGCTCAGCAAGATAGAGTTTTGATTGACAAAGGAGTCAAGGGTGATGGAAGGTAGACTGCAAACTGGAGTGAAGGCCACAGTCAGATCACTTAAATGAATGGGAGAGCAGGCTCTGGAGATGAACTGACCTATTCTATTTCAATTTCTTTTATTTTCATTTCTAGATGTTTTATTTGTAATCACTCGTGACATGTGGGTGTTGCTGGCTGTCCCTAACTGCCCTTGAGAAGGTAGTGTTGAGCTGCCTTCTTGAACTGTTGTAGCCCAGATGTTGTAGATTGATCCACAATGCCATTAGGGAGGAAATTCCAAGATTTTGACGCAGCGACCACAAAGTGATTGCAATAAAGTTCCAACTCGGCATGGTTTGGAGGAACTTGCAATTGGTGGTGTTCTCATGGATTTGCTGCCCTTGTTCTCCCAGATGGAAGTCGGTCATGGGCTTAGAAGGTGGTGTCTCAGGATAAATTTCTGCAGTGCACCTTGCATATAGTACAGAGTGCTGCTACTGAGCATCGGTGGTAGAGGGAGGAGATGTTTGTGGCTGTCGTGTCAATCAAACGGGCTGCTTTGTACTTTTATAAAATTCATTTTGTGGGATGTGGGCATCGCTAGCTGGCCAGAATTTATTGCCTGTCCCTAGTTGCCCTTGACAAGGTGGTGGTGAGCTGTCTTCTTGAATGGCTGCAGTGTACTTCCTGTGGGTTGACCGACAATGCCATTAGGGAGGGAGGTCCAGGATTTGGACCCAGTGACATTGAAGGAATGTGGATATATTTCCATGAATGGATGCTGAGGGAAATTGGAAGGTGGTGGTCTCTCTTGAATCATTGTTTCTCCATTGGAGTCTCAAGCTAGGCAGGGTGGACATTTTTGATCTCCCTAACTAAGGAAGTATAAACTCATTTTAACAGTTTAGAGCAAATATTTGCTAGATTGATTCCTCAGTAGTAGATATTGTCCTAGGAAGCGAAACTTTGCAGAAGCAGCCGATTTGGTGGACAGGCTTTGTAAATCTGGAGGTGAGTTATTTGCCAGTATTCCTTGGCTCTGATCTGCTCTTGTAGCCACCGTGTTTATGTGGTGAGTGCAGTTGAGTTTCTGGTCAATGGTAACCCCAAGGACATTAATAGTGAAGAATTCAGAGATGCTAACACCATTGAATGTCCAGGAGTGTGTTTCATTCATCTCTTCGTCTGTAATGAAGCCTGTTTACATTTGGGGCAAAGAAAACCACACAACTACAATGGTTAAGAATATGTGTCATGTAAAATATTACTTTGATGTCATCAGTTGGATATGTTCAATTATCATGGAAGTTTGGTGCAAAAAACACTTTTCAAAGTGAAGCACATTGACAGGTCTAAGCTGTTGCATTTTTAAAGAAAACAAACTGCTTTTGGAATCTTCAGAGCTCTCAAAGACATGTCACTGAATCCAGCCCTTGCATGTGGGAAAAAAAATTCTGGATTTTAAACTAACAGTCAGAGAATAGCTGCCACAGTGGACAGAAAGGAAACAGTATTGTTCTTCTTTCTTTGAAATCTCTCTATCACAGCTAAGCTGTTAATGCTTTTTTGGATGCCCACAAGAAGAGTTTGCAGCTACAAGCAAGAATTTCTTAAGGGAGACTTGCAAATGAACCCTATATCAATGCTACTGGCTGTACGAGAACAAGACAATGACCCTAGACTGCAGAGTGCATGTTCCAGGAGCAGCAGTTAACTACAGGGATAGCAGTCCTTCAAGTGGAAACAAGCCTCTGGGTAATCTATGAATAATTCTCTCTCCTGACTTTACTTGTTACTTGGCTAAGTCTTAAGATCTGATATTCTACTGTGTTCTAGTCTTTTTAATGTATGCTTGGACATATTGCCTTTTTTTTGCATTAGTTAGATGCATTTACACATTTTAAAACTTTGGTTAATAACTTCTACTTTGTTGCTGGTGTGAATTTTAGATATAAAGCTATTTACTTGTTAAATGAGGGAAACCTGGCTGGCTTTTTGTTTTGCATCAATCTGTACGCAGGGAAGTACATATTTATTAAACTGACAAAATTACCCCCTTTTAAGTTCAAACTCTGTTGTAACTGGCTCAGGAATGAAACAGAGAGGAGTCAGGAGGGGTTATAACATGATCAATATCTACACAATCTCTGGCTATCCAGCACTTGTGAAAAAAACCAAATTGTCCTTTTTTAGAGTTCTTGGACCTCTATTGATGTGTGTAAATTGAGTTGTCGTGGCAGAGAAAGTATTGGCTGGTGTGGTAAAGAGACTCTTTATTTCTGAGATATAAGTCTATAGGACATGATTCAGAGCTGTGCCACTGTTAGAGCTGTAAATCAGTCTGCAACATTGAACAGAGATGCTTTACACATGGGAGGCCCTGGCAAGTTGACCTGGGTGGATAATTTTGCTGGGTGCATGGGTGAGATGGTGATTCAGAGTTTGTTTTAAAGTGCAATGTTTAATTGGATTCATAGAGCAGGCAGTTTTACCTGCTTGATTTGAAACAAGCAAGTAAGGTTGGTAAGAGTGATCAGAGATAGAATGAAATGATGTTAGCAAAGCCTGGTTCTTATCTAGTGTTACCTAACTAATTGGTTAAACCTTACAACTTCCTGCTGACTCTTCCATGTTCCCTACCCATATTCCTTTCCACATGATTTCAATCAAGAAGTACATTTTAAAGCTATCAAATAAGGGGTCTTGTGGCACAGTGGGGCTGTCTGTACCCTTGGGCTAGGTGGCCCAAGTTTAAGTCCTACTTGCTTCAGAGATCTATAATACATCTCAACAGGTTGATTAGATAAAAATAGGTTAAAAAACATATAGCTGGGTTCATGTCCCAACTGCTCCAGAGATGCATCATAAAATGCCCAAATTGATTGATTGATTGATTAAACTTATCTAAAGGCTATAGAATGACCTTCACAAGGTCAATACAGAAATTAAGCAAAATACTATGGATGCTGGAAATCTGAAACAAACACTGGAAAAACACAGCTGGTTTGGCAACACTTATGGAAAAAGAAATTAACATTTAAAAAAAAATCAGATCAAGGGCTGTGGTGCAGTGGTAGTGCATCCTACCTCTGATTCTGGATAGATATGTCATAACACACCTGAACAGGCTGATTTAAAAATATCTGTAACCCAAGGATAAAGAAAACTTACCGCCCAGAAACAGGCTCTTCGGCCCTCCAAGCCTGAGCCGACCCAAATCCACTTTCTAAACCTGTCGCTCAATTCCAAAGCATTTGCATCCCTCTGCTCCCCATCTACTCATGCATCTGTCCAGACGTATCTTAAATGAATCTACCATCAGATGCTCTCTCCCCAATTCTCATTGAGTATAAGATCCTTGGTGGGTTATAGGCAAGGTAAGTGAAATTCTCTTGAATGAACGTTGCAGGTGCCTGCAGCTATTCCTAAAGACTTGATTATGTTCAGGATTTTTATTTAGACAATCAATTACCCTTTCACTAGCTATTGTCAGCAATGGCGCCTGGTAATGTAAACACAAAGGAGTAGACATAAAATGAGTCGAAACCCTTTTGTTCTAATTCTGTGATTTATATATATCTGTCAGAGACAGTGCTTCTTTATAGCCTACCCTGAACCCTGTCGGAATATGCGATAAAGGTCAGTCAACCCAAACCTCGTGATGAATGTCTGCCCCCAAAACAAGCACAAATACTCAATTTGATCATTTCATAACCCAGATATTTAGAAGAACTTGAAACTCTTTCTTCCACCTCCTTCAGGTATCTTCTGGCTTTACTTTCTTTTACAACCTTCAGCTTCTCTTTAATGCTCGGGCTATTATTGTCTCAAAGCTCTCTTCACTGCAATATTAATCCTTCATTCAAGGCATTGAATAGGATCTTCTCTTCCATTGGGCTTTATAAAATTTATATTATTAATAAAGTTCAGACATTATTTAAATAGAAAACTTTCCAGGTACTGGCATAAGGTATGAGTGACAGCTGTACGGTAGCCAAGTGTACAAGTGCATTGTAACCTTTTGGAAAGGGACATTCACAGAATGATGAATGATTATTCTGTTTTGCTATGATTATATTTATAAATATATACATATGGTCTGCTGACAATTACTGAAATGAGGTAATAATACACAGGGCTGTAATTTTTAGGTTATCCTAACAGCCTACTCCATAAAACTAAATACCCCATTAGCCCAGTGCAATGGTGTTAATCTTAAATCTAATAAACCAATAGAATAAATTGCTTTTTCACACATATTAACTGCTGTCTACAAATGTTCATTGGTCTATCATCAAACAGACAAAACAAACAAACTGTTCACACATTAAATAGCTCTTGAGTGTTCGGTAATTTGTACAGCAATATATATTACTAGTAAGGCATTTATCATTGAATTCAATTACACCAAAATGGATTCTGACAAATAAGTCATTGCTTTTTATTCATCTCAGATTTCTGATTTCTTAATTGGAAAGAAAGAAGGCATTCAAAGCATTAATGTTTAGCATCACTAACTGGTGGGAATCTTAATTTTCTTCCTAATCCCCCCCACCCCCCATATCACTGATGTCCTGATAGCAGCTATCCTGCTGTAGCAGAGTGCTGGGTAGGCCAAATGTACTCTTATAATAAAGGAAGGATCGTTGGCAGGGTGCCACAGCACCAACAGCTGTGCCACTGGAAGAAACTGAGGAGCTGATTGCCCACCCGTCTTTTTGGCTGCAGTTGGTTCATGGTCCAAAGGGATGAGAAAAAAAATAAAATATATTCATGACTAAATGCAAATTTAGGCAATTTGAATTTGGATACAGATATTAGGCTCAGCCCCAGCTGGCAGAGCTTTGTTACATACGAAGAGCTGAATAGAATTATTGGATTTAGAGACTGCTGGCAGTAATTCCTGCGTTTTTGGATACACAGAACATTCTCTATCTGCAAGCATTATAAAATCATAAAATCTTATGACAAAGAAAGGCCATTCAGCTTGTTGCGCCTGTGCTAACTCTTTGAAAGAGTAATATAATTAAATAGGTCCCTGCTCTTTTCTCATAACCTGACAAATTTGCCTTCCAAAGTATATATGAAATTCCCATTGAATTTCACTGGCTTATGTTTTCAGTACTTCTTCAAGCAAAGCATTCCAGATGATTGCAACATATTGCTCAAAGGAATAATCTTACCTCCCTCACCCCAATTTCCTCACTCTTCTGTCACATATCTTAAATATCCTCTGGCAACCAGCATTCCTGTTACTGGAAACAATTTCTCCTTGTTGTTTCCAAGCGCTTCATAATTGTGAACACCTCCATTAGCTGCAAACATTTTGTGAACACTTCAATTAACTGTCCCCTTAACCTCCTCTGCCATAGGAGAAAATTGCCAAATTCCCAAATCCATCCAGAAAATCCTTGGTATAATTCAAGTAAACCTCTCTTTTAAAACCTTTACACAATTTTATTTATTCAGCACAATAGAATCAAATGTTCTAATTTTAACCTTTTGCATCAAAGAGGAATGGGCATTAATAACATTCTTGGGCATCATATACAAAAGTCCTCTGTGCAGCTACATACTGAGTTGTACAGAGAGGCAGAACTGCTAGTGAAACATGGTTGCAAGCAACAGCCTGGCCAGAAAAAGCTCAGCAAAGTTAGTGAAATTATTTTTTGTTGGTTGGTCAGTCAAAGATGGCAGGAGTGCAATCAACTTTGTACCCCAACCAGCTTTCACTGCTAACCTACTACTATAGTGCTGGGTCTTTGGCAAAGGCATCCTGGTGCCTGAAGTCTCATTGGACAGTTTATAATTCCCATCAAGTCCAGGCAAAAGAGTCTGGCTACTTTTTACTTTCCAAGAACGTGGAAAACAGGTTACTAAAGTATGGAGCTAGTCGAAGACCTTGGTTTGTTTTTGTTTTGTTTAGTCTATGTCCTCCCAGCAAAGTTCTTCCACTCATCACTAATTGTTAGCTGTTGCCAAGCCAGTTTCCAATTCAATGAAATTATTTGCCATAAATAATGTGAACCTCATTGATCTTCATAAACCTCAGCTGTAGAACTTCAAACGTCTTTTGAAAAATTAAGGACCACTGCATAACTCTTAGATTACTCAGAATTCTATCCGAATTTAGGTTTTACAAGCTGGGGGTAGATCAGAATTATGTGATAATGGAAAAGGGATGATAACAAATCAACAGCCCACTTTATGTCACTTCTGATATTTGTTTTCATTGACTTTGGTTGTCTAAAATTTCTGCGTCCACCTCTCTTTTCCCTGAATACAGGAGTAACATTCACCAATCATCAGACACAGTATCCATATTTACAGAATATTTAACAATTATTAACCAGAAACTCATACATTCTTTTCATTCCTCTATGACATCAACACATATTCCTGTGTCTTCCTACAATGTTTGGAGATGAAAGTTGTTACCACTTACTGCCAAAACTTATGTATAAGGAAAAGCTTCAGAACCTCTTTTACTTTTTAATGCTGGATAATTAAAAATGTGATCAAACTATGAATACTGTTAATTATAACTAGCCCTGAAATTATGAGTAGGATTTTAAATCTATATTTAGATTTTATTAATCTATTTCCTTCAAGGAAGATCATGGTGAAATATGAAACCTGGTACAGAGCACGATAGCAGATTAATCGGAGAAGCTTACCAGTGGCCGCGATTATAAGTGAATGACAATCTGAATAATAAAGCCATAGCTCATCAATTAAATTTGTTTTCATTCCACTGAAAATCTTTGTTTCAATTTAGGATATTTGAAAAACCAAGGTAACCAACCTCTTTAAAATAAAAAAAAAGTTTGTCTTCTCACATTCAAAGAACAAAAAAAAAACCTGTCCTTTTATATGTATAAATAAAGCAATCTATTCACCGTCCATCAGAAGGAGGACTCTTCAAGATCTGTTCATGTGCATATCAATTTAAGCTGGAATTGGTATGAATCTAGTATAAAACAGATGTATGCAGCTGAAATACCAAGAGACCAATGTATCTTTTAAAAAGACAGTTCAGTTTAAGCTCTTTAGCAGCACTCTGGGACACACAGGTAAACAGAAACAACTGCTTGGCTCCCTTACTTTGCCTGTTAATAACTTATCTTCATGTCTTATCAATACAGGCAGTTACCGAGTTGCAAAAGGGTTCATTTCCTCAGTCCAGTGAGAAGTCGATTTGTATGTAAGTTGAATCAACAATGCAGAATAATTTATAAAGTAACTGCTTGTAAGTAAAGGAAATATTTGTATGTCAGGGCTTTAAAGCAACATCCCTGTATGGGATTACAGTTGTAAGTTTGAGTATGCATAATTTGGGTTTTTATAAATCAGGGACACCCTGTACATTTTATTGTATTACTAAGATAGAGCTATGAACACACAAGCAAAAAAATAACCAAACAACTGCAGATGCTTGAAATCAGAAACAAAAACAGAAAGTGCTGGAAAAATGCAGCTGGTCTGGTAGCATGAAGGGCTTATGCTCGAAACGTCGAATTCTCTATTCCTGAGATGCTGCCTGGCCTGCTGTGCTTTGACCAGCAACACATTTGCATCTGTGGAGAGAAAGCAGAGTTAACTTTTTGGGTTCACTGTCCTTTCTTCAGTCCCTGCAATTTGCCTACCAATGTCACAGGTCCACAGCAGACATCATTTCCTAACCTTGCACTCATCCCTGGAACATTTGGACAACAGGGACATCTATGTCAGACTCCTGATCATTGAGGAGAAAGTGAGGACTGGAGATCAGAGCTAAAAAATGTGTTGCTGGAAAAGCACAGCAGGTCAGGCAGCATCCAGGGAGCAGGAGAATTGATGCTTATGCCCGAAACGTCGATTCTCCTGCTCCTTGGATGCTGCCTGACCTGCTGCGTTTTTCCAGCAACACATTTTTCAGTCCTGCTCATTGACTCCAGCTCTGCCTTCACAACCATAAACCCACCAGACTGATCTCAAAACTCTGAAATCTAGGTCTCGGTTCTGTCCTCCGCAACTGGATCCTCAGCTTTCTGATTCATAGACCGCAATCGGTGAAGATAGGTAACTTCACATCCTTCACAATAGTCCTCAACACTGGAGCCCCTCAAGGATATGTTCTCAGCTGCATATTGTACTCCCTGTACACCCATGACTGTGTTGCCAAATTCTGAACAAACATCATCTAGAAGTTTGCTGATGACACTATTGGGATAGGAGGTTATCCCAATAAGTAAGAATACAGAAAGAAAATAGAGGGTTTGGCAACATGATGCCATGATAACAGCCTTTCTCTTAACGTCAGCAAAACTAAAGAATTGATCATTGACTTACAGGATCTACATCACCATCTACATCAACAGAGTGGAAGTTGAGAGCGTCAAGTTCCTAGGAGTGACGATAACTGACAACTTTACCTGGACTTCCCATGTAGATGCAATGGGCAAGAAAGCACAACAATGCCTCTTCTTCCTCAGGTGGTTCAGGAAATTTGGCACCTCCATAAGGATACACTATTGAAAGTGAGTGAATAGTAGCTTGGTATGGCAACTGTTCCACCCAGGAGTATAAGAAACTATAGAAGATTGTGTGCACAGCCCAGACCATCACAGAAGCCAACTTCTTACCCATGGACTCCAATTACACGGTTGCCAGCAACATTAAAGACCCATTACACTCTGATAGTTCTCTCCTCCAACCTCTTCCATCAGGCAAAAGATACAGAAGGTTGAACACACGCACCAGCAGGTTCAAGAACAGCTTCTTTCCTGCAGTTATTAGACTGATGCACAGACTCTGTAACTTCAAATAATGCTGATCTTGTTAATGTTGAGCTTGTCTAGCCCACATCATGTGCATTGTAGGCTGTATGCCTTAATCTTTCCAATTTATTTTTTCACCCTGTGATCTGTATGTCATTGCTTACTCTAATTGCATGGTGGCTTAGTAGTTAGCACTGCTGCCTCACAGTGCCAGGGATGCAGGTTCAATTCCCATCTCTGGCAACTGTTTGTGTGGAGTTTGCACATTCTTCTCCCTGTGTCAGCGTGGGTTTGCTCCGGGTGCTCTGGTTTCCTCCCACAGTCCAAAGATGTGCAGGTTAGGTGAATTGGCCATGCTAAATTGCCTGTAGTGTAGGTGCATTAGGTAGGGGAATGGGTCTGGGTGGGTTGCTCTTCGGAGGGTTGGTGTGGACTTGTTGGGCTGAAGGGCCTGTTTCCACACTGTAGGGAATCTAATCTGTCTCTACTGCATATAATCAAATTGACCTTAAAACACTTCAAACTTAGACTTTTCACAGTCTGTGTCTTTTACTGACTTTTACTAAAAAAACTAAAGACAACATAACCTTGCTAAAGGAGCAGCATCATCACACAGGGATAGGGTAAATAGACAAGGTCATTTCCCTGGGATGGAGAGTCCTGAACTAGAGCGCATAGGTTTAAGGTGAGAGGGGAGAGATTTAAAAGGGACCTGAGAGGCAACCTTTTCACACAGGGCGGTTTATATATGGAATGAGCTGCCAGAGGAAGTGGTGGAGACTGGTACAATTATAGGAAGGTTTCAGAGGGATATGGGCCAAATGTTGGTAAATGGGATGACATTAATTTAGGATATCTGGTCGACCAAAGGGTCTCTTTCCATGTTATACATCTCTATGACTATATGACTCTATGACCTACAGTGCAGCAAGTCATAAAAAATATAACTACACTTTTATTCAGATGTTCAAACCCTTCTGAAGGACAGGACAAACAAACTTCTGCGTGTAGCTACACCCAGAATTGCCACTCACACCAACTAAGATTTTTAAAAAAACATATTAGGTTAGATTCCCTACAGTATGGAAACAGGCCTTTCAGCCCAACAGGTCCACACCAACCCACCGAAGAGTAACCCACTCAGACCCATTCCCCTACATTTACTCCTGACTAATGCATCTAACACTATGAGCAATTTAGCATGGCCAAATTACCTGACCTGCATATCTTTTTGGATTGTGGGAGGAAACCGGAGCACCCAGATGAAACCCATGCAGACACAGGAAGAACATGCAAACTCCTCATAAACAGTCACCCAAGGCAGGAATTGAACCCGGCTCCCTGGCACTGTGAGGTGGCATTGCTAGCCCCTGAGCCACCGTGCCACCCAGATCACACTGTGATGTCAGTAATAGAAAGGCATGTCACTAAGGCATGGGAATGTTTGTGAATGGGAAATGGGGTTTGTGTTTATTGAAATCAGAGTCAGATCCGTTATTTGTGGATATCCTACCAGAAGAGGACTGTCTAGGTCTTTCAGATCCAATTCTGACTTTGTAATTAAGCCTGTTGACAAGGGTGATGGCGTTGTTGTCAGGCGGACTCCCCTCTACATTGCAGAGGCTGAGCACTAGCTCTCAGATACTTCCTCCGATCTCCCCCAGACCATGACCTCACCATTTAACACCAGGCCATTGTATCCACAATGGTTACTAATCTAATTTCATCTGGCGATCTCTCCCTACTGCCTCAAAGTTCATTGCCCCCCCCCCGCAACTCCACACAACCTGCTTCTACCTCCTTCCCAAAATCCACAAACTGGACTGCCAGGGCAGACCCAAACCCATTGTTCTGCCTACTCCTACCCCATACAACTTAGCTTTTCATCTCTCAGCTCAATATTTTTCTCCCCTTGTCCAGTCCTTTCCCACTTACATCTGCAATTCTGCTGATAGTTTATGTCAGTTTCAGAATTTCCATCCCTTTATACATCCATCCCCAATTAGGATGGTCTCAGTGCTCTCCATTTCTTCCTGGAAAAATGGCCTGAACCATCCCCATCCACCACCTGACTGAGCTCATTCTCACTTCTATTTTAACTCCCCTCTTTCAGGTCATAGGGGTGGCCAAAGCATCTGCAAAGGCCCCAGTTATCCTTGTTAGTTGTGGAGGATGTAAACATTCCTTGTTTCAGTCCTACTCGGAGCCCCGTTTACAACTCTTTCTCCAGTAAATCAGTGACATCATCGATACAGTTTTCCTCTCTTGTCTGGAAATGGAAAAGTTTATCAATTTCACTTTCAATTCCTATCCTACTCTCACCTTCGCCTGGTCCATCTCTGACTCCTCCCTCAACATCTCTGTTTCCACTTCTGTGTAAAGGCTGGCCACCGATATCCATTACTAACTCACTGCCTCCCACAATCACCTTGACTATACATCCGTACACCCTGTTTCCTGTCAAGATTATTCCATTCTCCCAGTTTCTCTGTCTCTGTCACATCATTCCAATCATATCAGCTTCTGCAAATTTGTCTCCAAAATGTCCACCTTCTTCCTCCAATTGAGGATTCCACACCATGATTGATAGGGCCCTCCAATCCATCTCCCACACATCTCCCTCTTTTCCCTCCCACAGCAACAATTGGGTCCCCTTGTTCTCACTTACCCCTCCACCATCATCCTCATCCAAAGGATTATTAGCTGCCATTTCCACTGCCTCCAGTGGGATGCCACCACAAGACAATCTCCTCCCCTTCCTTGTCAGCCTTCTGCAGGGACACCTTGGTCCATGCCTCCTCCACTCCCAACACCTTCATGGCACTTTCCCAAGCAATTGCAGAAGAATTAACACCTGTCTGTTTACTTCCTCCCTTCTTGTCATCTAACGCCCCAGACACACCTTCCAGGCAAAGCAGTGATTTATCTGCACTTCACTCAATCTAGTCTACTGTATTTGTGCTCACAATGTGATCTGCTCTACACTGGGGAGATGAAACAAGATTTAGTAACTGCTTTCCGAAATGCCTACATTTTGTCCACCAAAGTGACCCTCAGGTTCCTGCTGCCTGCCACTTTAATACACCACTATGTTCCCTGGGCAACATTTCTGTCTCAGGGCTTGCACCAGCAAAGCTCAGCGCAAGCTGAAAAAACAGCATCTCATTCTCAGCTGAGGGACTCTGCAGCCTTCAAGACTCAATATCGATTCAATAACTTTAGGGCCTGAGCAGCTTCTCTCATGTCCTTATCCCAAATCCTACAAATCAGACTTTTTTGTCACATGGGCTGCTACCCAACAACCCATCATCAGTCACTAACAGACCCCAATAATTCTCCCAGGCAACTTTTACCCATTCCCTTGTCTGCCCAACTGTTTAACTGTCTCTCTGGTCTCCATTTCCATCCATCATTTACTCTTACCTCTCTTTCCCCACCTCATCTTCAGCATAAATACCAACCTTTCCTAGTTACCATCAGTTCTGATGGAGAGTCACTGGACCCAAAATGATAATTCTGCTTTCTCTCCACTGATGCCACCAGACCTGCTAAGTTTCCCCAGCAATTTCTGTTTTTCTTTCTGATTTCCAGCATCCGCAGTTTGTTTTTTCTCTGCCTGGATGACTTCCTCTATTCCTTCAACTAGCCCTGTTCAGCTCAACTGGTTGCTGCATAACTATCGATGTGGGCATAGTTTGAGGGAAGGGTTGTGTAGCATACATTAGGCTGAGGGTAGGGTAATGAGTGGACATAAATGGGTCATTTTCAGGTTGGCAGGATGTGACAAGTGGTGTGCCACAGGGATCAGTGCTGGATCCTCAATTACTTGCAATTTATAAAAATGATTTGGATGAAGGAACTAAATGCATGGTGGCTAAATTTATTATTAATATAAAGATAGAGAGGAAAGGAAGTTGTGAAGTGGACATAAAGTGTTTGCAAGCAAATATACTGGTTAAGTGAGTGGGTAAACATTTGGCAGATGGGATATAGTTTGGAAGAACGTGAATTTGTCCACTTTGGTTGGAATAATAGAAAAGCAGTGTCTTATTTAAATTGAAATAAATTGCAGAACTTTGAAGTTCAGAATTTCTGGGTTCTATGGTACATGAATCACATACAGTGAATGTAGAGCCACAGCAAGTGATAAGAAAGACAAATTGAATGCTGTTGTTCATTGCAGGAGAACAGAACATAAAGTAGAGATGTTTTATGGACCATTGGTGAGGCCATGTCTGGAAACGGTATGCAATGCTGATCTCCTTATGTAAGGAAGGATATAAAAGCATTTTAATTGGTTCTAAGAAAATTGATTCAACGTTGTTTGTGTTATCTTATGATGAAAGGTTAGTCACGCTGAGCTTGAAGTTTGAAATATTGAAGAATAAGAGGTGATCTTATTGAAACACATAAGCTTTAGAGAGGCCTTGGTGGGAAGATGCTGAAGCAATGTTTCTCCTTTTAGGAAAATCTTAAAATAATGATACAACTATCTGATGAAGGAGCAGCGCTCCAAAAGCTAGTACTCCCAAATAAACCTGTTGGATTATAACCTGGTGTTGTGAGATTTTTAACTTTGATTACCTCAGTCCAACATTCACACGTCCAAATCTAGAATAACGGGACACCGTTTAAAAATAAGAAGCCACCAGTTTAGGGTGGAGATGGTATTTCTTAGAAGGAGCAAATATTTCTTAGAGTCTTTGGTATGCTTTTCCCCAGAGAGGGGTCGAGCTTGTGGCCATTAAATACCTTTAAGGCAAATGTAGCTAGATTCTCGACTAACAAGAGAGTCAAAGGTTGTTGGGCAAGGGGAGAAAGTAGAATTAAGGCTACAATCAAATCAACAATGATCTTTATGAATGGCAGAGGAGGCTCAAGAATCTAACTGGCCCACTCCTGCTCCTAATTCACTGATTGGTATGTTTGTATCTTGAATCTTGGCAGTGGCTCTGATGATTCCATCTGGGAGATCCAGACAGTGGAAGCATTGCTTTAGCATGCCAATGATCTGTAATGCTGCAAATGTGTTGCTGGTCAAAGCACAGCAGGTTAGGCAGCATCTCAGATACATTTCTTGTGGCAGCATAGAGTCATTAGAGTCATAGAGATGTACAGCATGGAAACAGACCCTTCAGTCCAACTCGTCCATACCAACCAGATATCCCAACCCAATCTAGTTCCACCTGCCAGCACTTGGCCCATATCCCTCCAAACCCTTCCTATTCATATACCCAAATGCCTTTTAAATGTTGCATTTGTACCAGCCTCCACCACTTCCTCTGGCAGCTCATTCCAGACATGTACCATCCTCTGCGTGAAAACGTTGCCCCTTAGGTGCCTTTTATATCTTTCCCCTCTCACCCTAAACCTATGCCCTCTAGTTCTGGACTCCCCCACCCCAGGAAAAAGGCTGTCTATTTATCCTATTCATGCTCCTCATAATTTTGTAAACCTCTATAGGATCACCCCTCAGCCTCTGACGCTCCAGGGAAAACAACCCCAGCCTGTTCAGCCTTTCCCCATAGCTCAAGTCCTCCAACCCTGGCAACATCCTTGTAAAAAGAAATGCGGGCTCGTCCAGGATGACTTATGTTTCTATATGCTGTTACATTTGCTTGGGTTGCACACCAGAGTAATAAGCTATGTCTCATGGATGACCCATCACTCAATTGCCACCCTTTGCATTGTTGTGGTGGTCCAAATACAGCTCATAGTGGATTGTTGCAGAATAAAAGCATCATGACTGCTGATAGGATACAAACTGTTGACTTGCATGATATATTACATTTGGCCGCATACCAGCTGGACATTGAGGGACTGAAGTGCAAATAACCAGAATAGTACACATACTGCAAAAACCGTAGGCCTGTCAACATCTACAGGAAAGACAGGCAGCATTTCATGGGGTATCTGATCCTTTGCTTGCCAGTGGGGTGGATATCTGATGATACATTTGCCCATTTTGGATTGGGGCATCATGTTTTATACACTACTTGGGGAGGGGAGGATTGGTTTTTTATATATATATGTAATAATTCTTGATTTGTGGACAAAGCTGGCACTGTGGGCTGGCAGAACTCATCATAAAACAATTTATTTCATAACTATAGGTCACAAAGCCCTCTAGTGAGGATACTGAAGCTAAAGTGTTGCTCTGTGTCCCATTACAGCTGTTGGAAGAGATTGTTGACATTTCATTAGACAGCTTCCTCAGAACCAGGTTCAGTAAAATGCTACTGGAGACATTTCAATGTGAATGCTCTGATGAATGCAGTACTGCCTCTTCTGCAACACTGCAAGTGTCTGTCCCATTTAGTAAATGCTGCTTATGTCAAGTCAGGTTTTCAGCAATGGCTTCAACAAAAATAATGTATTAATTCAGAACATTGACAAGGAAACATGTATGTCCTTGTTGAAAACAACATAATAAATTGCTCTGCAGTACCAGAAACAAGTTTCATACTTGCTAACTTAAATAATCAATTTGTTTAATTGTGTAAATAATTTTTATTCAGAAAAATACATGTAATGTGTTGCAGAGTTCCTCGGAATTTATATAATATAGTTTGAGAACATTAGAGCTCCTGCTGTCTACTTTAACCACTTTAAAGAACTCTAGAAACCACCAAGTACTCATATAATATAGCAACAGCGAGTAGAAATTGATTACTGACACACCCGTGTATAGCTGAGGACCCTTTTAAATTCCACGGGAAAGAGCAAGGGGTGGATAATCGCTCCTGACGAACACATTCAATTTTATATGTTTTAGAAACAGTTTTGGTTGGAGCATTGAGAACCAAAATAGCAGTGTTGCATCCAATGAGCATTACATACTGATCTGTCTACTCAACAGACCTCCAGCAGATGCTACCTGCGTATGCACACAATACTCTGTGGCCTTGCTCACACCAGGACATGCATGTGCAATCTGGAAATCATTTTGCTGTTAAAATGACACCCATAGCGTCAAAGTGCTGCATGCTAATCATTGCATTTTTTTTTGTGGAAATACTTTCTTAATTGGAACAAAGAAATGGGCTGACTATAGCAAGATAAAGATGAAACATTTTAAACCTCAAGTTCAAGTTTGTAAGAAATAGTGGATGGAATTCTCCCAACTCTGAACAATGTGGTTAATGGCAAGTCAATTAGGAAAATATGGAAAAATTAGATTCTCAAACTTGAAAGATGAAAGTCTGAATTTTCACTCAGGTTTTGAACAGCAAAACAAGAATCTTGATATTGAGGGGATAATTTGCATATATTTAGTTTTCATTGTTACCTATTCTTGCCTTATTTATATGCAGTTTGTGATTCTCCCATGCAATAGAGAGAAACTAGGTGGCAATAATTCCCAACATGAAAGTCAGACTAGTTGCTGGGTGGCTCTAGCTCATTGCTTTCTCCTGATTGCTTTCTGCTCTATCTTGATCATTGTCTCCAGGCACGTTCCATGGGCAGCATTCCCCACCATTTATGGAACTTAGCATCAGACATGGACCAGTCTTGTTACATCACCATGGAACATCTTTGACTCACTTAGCCTAGTTATTCTCTTTAATGTCGCCTGTTGAAACTCACAGACCCCTTATCATTGCAATGTTGCTGTCAGTCCAGTTTATGTCCAGGGAAAGGCAGTCGTCTCATGTATTGAAGCAGGGTACACTTCAGGGCTGTTTGCTTGCTTTCTTAATACTCACTCACCTTGTGCCTACATGGGTGCTCACAGCATATTTGTCTTGCCTTTTTGTGTTTTGCTGCTGCATTCAGAGTTTACAGGCTCAGGGTTCTTCTGCTTGCCTTGCTCTTATTGCAGACCCAAAGCCAGGCAGCAGTGATCTGTCAATAGGAGTGATTATGTTGCTGTTTTGCAACAAGTTCCAGCAGCTTATGTACCAAACACATTGCATCTGCTTCAATCAAATGGCCAAGTTTCAATGCATCAAGGAACTAGTCCTCAGCCAACATAAGGAAGTCAGTCTTTAGGCAAGCTGTCTAAATCAATAAGTCAAAGACAGCGTTACACATCATTCCAGGGGTTTGAACAGTCAGTCAGCTGCTTGGGGCAATCAGGGATCTGGGAGTCTGTACTTCTACAGTCCAGGAAGTGGGCCATGGTCAGTTCTGCAGGTTCAGGGCAATCAGTCTGGTAAATCAGCCAAGGAATTGCTTTGAGATCAGTTAAGAGTCTAATCACTCATTAATTGGGGCTGTCCTTCCAAGTCGATAATTGGGGGGAATGGCCAGTTCAAAGAGTCTGCTCTCTGAAGTAAAAGCACAACTCAGATACAGACCTGGTGCTTTATGGTAATGTTGAGAGATGAAGACTTAAATGAACGAGTTGTGAACTTGTGGATGCTTAAAACTGACAGATTGAGAGGGAGCTGAAGGAAGAAAGGAATACCTACATTTGGTGGGGGGCTCCTGTCACCTACATTAACAGGCTGAGTTGTCAATTCATTCTGCATCATGTGACCAGGTTGCTTTTTCTTCTCTAAATTACAAAATGGAAATGAAAAATGGCACACACAGAGTGGGTTGTGGTTTTTCCTGTCTGAGGACAAAGGTAGCACTTGTGAGTGATGTGGGGTCCTTCAAGTAGTCATTGCATTGAAAAAGCCCTTATGTAGTACATACTAATACATCTGTAATTGCAGAGTTTGCATGTGAGATGCATAGAGAGACCAATGCGAGATACAAATCTTGACCACACAATCTTGATCATGTCATTGCAAGTTGGGCATTGTTATCTCTGTGAAGCAGAAGCAGCCACGGTGAACTTCAAAGCATTATCTATGGGCCACAAAATTCATAGACAATCCAAGATGTCATGGGCCACACGAGAGCATGGATGTGAAGTCCAGGGGCAGCAGCTACATTCCTGGATGGGTGATGCCCTAACAACATTCAAGAAGCTTGACACCATCCAGGAAATAGCAGCACAATTGATTAGCATCACATCCACAAGCATCCACCTTGTCCACCACTGAAAGTCAGTAGCAGCAATGTGTACTATCTACAAGATGCAATGCAGAATTCACCAAAGCACCTTCCAAACCCATGACCACTTCCACTGGAAGAACAAGGGCAGCAGGTACATTGTAACATTACCATCTGCAAATTCCTCTCTTAAACCACTCAGCATCCTGACTTGGAAATATATCACCATTCCTTCACTGTCACCGGGTCAAAATTCAGGAATTCCCTTCCTAAGGGCATTGTGGGCAACCTACAGCACATGGACTGCAGCAGTTCAAGAAGGCAGCTCACCACCACGACTCTCTCAAGGGCAACCTGAATGCGCAGTAAGTGCTGGCCAGCGATTCCCACAATCCAAGAATGAATGAAGGAAACCTCCAGCAGCTGTTAAACAGCCTCCACATGAAGGAGTTGCAGATACTGGCCCATTCAAGGTGCAGACGAGATACAGGAGGCCCAGAGTCTACCATCCTGGATGCCAGTTCAATAGCTGGCTTCCCCCAGGTACACAGTGTTACAGTTTGTACACACATCACATTGGCACATTGAGAGTGCCATATCATAATGTGACTGTAGCAACAGAAAAGGGATCTATTACATCAACACAAGTCACCTGTGGTTAGCAGTACCATACCTTAGATTTATTCTGCATCACATACACTCTATGCTGATATAAAATCTGTATCTTTGAATAGCTTCATGTTTCTGCTTCATTTCAAGGCCTGTGTGTCTTATGAAGATGGTAACTGGAGGCAATACTGCCTTCTGCAACCAAGGCTGAAGACTCTATTCTCGGTCTGAGGCTGATTGTTCATCCAAGGTCATCGTGGAGCAGTCAAAAGGCCTCCTGAAGATAAGGTTATTTTGCTTGGATTGATCTGTGGGCTGGAGGAGAAGGTTGCAGCATACTCCGGGCACAATGTGCCACATAATTCAAACATGCCATGCCCTATACAGCTACAGCAAACAAAGGGTGAAGCTGGAGAGCTGGGAGAATAGTAGCAGTTTTCCAACAAGAAAACTAAGGACATGAAGCATCATGACAGAGTGGTGCAGCATCAAGCTCAGAAGCCAGATGGGACTTCATTGACACCCAGTTCCAATAGGTCAGATTGGCTGAAGTAATCATTGATTGACTGTAAATTAAAACTTCAACAAGCAAGCAGCCCCTGTTCATTCCCAGAAGGAAATTTTTGAATGTTTCTTTTCTTCGTTTCTCCTATTGTTCTGTAAAAATAAATGTTCTGAGCCATTTGAAGACTTTCCAACATCTGATGTTCCCTAGATTGAACAATCACAAGATGTCATGCTACACTGATCATTAGGGGAAGAGTGGCACTCCCTTAGACAGGGTTCTAACATGGCATGTCTCTAAGGACTGGAAGTTTATGTAGTTTCAGTCTTGTCGCTGCAGTTACAATGACAGTCGATCAGGCAGGCAGCGATGTAAAGAAGCAATACATTTACAATTGTGAGCTTCTACTTTTAATGAAGCGTCACCTATGCTACCTAAGTGCCCTCAGAAATTGTTCTTTTTCATTTCCTTCCTGCTACATGAACTGTGAAGAACATTTGTGGCTGGAAGTAATAGACTTGATGCATTGATGAGTGTTTGAGTACCATCACCACTGGTGAGTACTCAATAGTGCAAACGTGGCAGTGCAGAGGTGTGGTGCATACATAATAAAGTGAGCAGTGGAGCACAGAAAAGAGAAACTCTCCATTAAACTCCTCAAAGTTGACACTTGTTTGATTTTTGGTAAGATTCAGCTCGATGTATTCATTCAGCAAGGGTTGCATAATTTTAGCCTGTGTCCGTAAATTAGTGCTTAGTTTCAAATTTTACAAATTTTACGAACTGTAACTATTTCACTTTTCTAGATTCTTTTCACCACTGAAGTGTATACCAGTGTTTTTCACTTTGTTTCATTCCTGCTTCTGACAAAGAGAATGCCGGTAAGGCAGTATAAATGACTCATACCGAGTTACTCTAATGGTATTCAGAATGAACCACTATGTAGTGATAATGGGTTCCATATCTTATGTTAGTGAATTATGTCAATGTAGTCCAGAAATTACCAGATTTATCAAGTTCAGCCTCACAATTTCCAGAATGGCTTTGAACTTATAACTGCTGAGTTGGTTACGCATATGAAACAACATCCAATAACAATTAATCTGATGACAGGTTAATCTTACACAATTGTTCATAGTGTTCAGGACAAGAAATGCTTTTCAAAATTTCATAGTAATGTGGTTTTGAGCGAGGGTTAATTTTCAGATTTTAATTTGTATTTAGTAAAATGCTTTGTAAATGTTTTCCATTTCATGGTCATTTTAGTTGATACATAAAAATAAATCTCATTCTAGATAAAGGTGTATGGAATGGAACTTTCAAACGCCATGAAAGTCATAAAAGAGAAATAATGGCTCAGGCAAAACTTTAATCGGCCTCTCCTATGTGTTGGTTAATAATTGTACTGTCTAAGCTGAAAGGATGTTAGATAGATCAAGAATTCTCAGGTATTGAATTGAATTGAATTGAATTAAATTTATTGTCACATGTACCAAGGCACAGTGAAAAGCTTTGTCCTGTATTCTGTCCTTTGTTGAGTTTGCCAATCACAGCTTGGACATTTGTACAGGTAAAGATGAAACTAGTGTTGACAACCTCAACCTAGGAATTGATGTTCTTGAATACTATACAAAGATTTGTAACATCATTTTTAAAAAAAATCATAGGAAGTGGGTGTCACTGGCCAGGCCACATGTGTTGTCTATCCCCAGTTGCCCTGTAGAAAATGGTGGTGAGCTCCTTTTGGAACTGATGCAATTCATGTGATATCAGGACACCTACAACACTGTTAGGAAGGAAAGTTTCAGATTTTGACCCGGTGACGGTGAAGGAATAGTGATCTAGCTCTAAGTTAAGACTGTGTATAGCATTGAAGGGAATTTGCAGATGGCAATATTCCCATACATCTGCTGTCCTTGTCCTTCAAGTTGGTAAAGGACATGGGTTTGGAAGGAGTTGGCAAAGGAGCCTTAGTGAGCTGTTGCAGTGTATCTTGTAAACATTGCTGCCACTGTGCAACAGTGATAGAGGCAGTGAATGTTTAGAATGGTGGATAGGATATCAGTCAAGTGGGCTGCTATATCTTGCGTTGTGTCAAATTCCTTGATTGATGCTTTGTGCTGCACTCAACCAAGCAAGTGAAGAATAATTTCATTGCATTGTGCCTTGTGAATGGTCAACACACTTTGGACAATCTGGAGTTGGATTCTTGCTCCCCAATTCCTAAACTCTGACCTGCTCTTGTAGCTACCAAATCTATATCATAAAATCAAAGAGTACAGAAGGGGCACTTCATCCCATTGAGTCTGTACTGTCAAATATACACTATTACCTACCTGATTCCTACTTCCCCATACTAGGCTAATAGCCTTGAAAGTTGTGACATTTCAAGTATTCCTTGCAGTATGCTTTAAAGGTTTTCAGGATTCTTGCCTCAACCACCCTCCCAGGCAATGCATTCCAGATGCCCCCCCACCGCTTCCCCCTCCCCCCCCCCCCACCACCACCACCATCTGGGTGAAAATGATTTTCCTCAAATCCCTCTAGATCTCCTGCCTTTCGCTTTAAAATCATGCCTTTGGAATCAGATTGTGTTCAGTTTCTGGTCAATAGTAACCGTCTGGATGTTAATAGTCAGGGATTCAGCATGGTAATGTCATGAATGTCAAGGGGTGATGGTTAGATCTCTCTTGTTGGAGATGGCATTTATATGATGAGAATGCTACTTATCAGTCCAAGTCTGGACGTTGTCTAGGTTTTTCTACAGTTGGATGTCTGGTGCTTCAGTATCTCAAGCAATGGTGCTAAACGTTGTGTATTCATTATCCAACATTCCCACTTCTGACCTTATGATGGAGGGCAGGTCGTTGATAAAGTAATGAAGGATGGCTGCCCTTGGATACTATTTTGAGCAACATTGACAGAGATGTCCTGGAAATGAAATAATTGATCTTCAAGCACCACAATAATCTCCCTTTCTGCTGGCATGGAGTGTTGGATTCATGTTGACTTCAGCTTTGTAATACTTGATGTCATACTTGCCCAAATACTGCTTCAGTGTTAATTATAATCACCCATACCACACCTCTGGAGTTCAGCTCTTTCGCCCACGTTTATACCAATGACGAAATGAGACCCGGAACTAAGAGATCCTGGCAAAATCTGAACTGTGTCCCAGTGAGCAGGTTATGCTGAGCAAGAACTACCTGACCTCTCTAATCATTTTGCTCATGATTAAGAATAGATAAATGGGGTGGCAATCATCTAGGTTGGATTTGTCCTGATTATTGTGTACAGGGCATTCATAGGCAATTTTCCACAATGCTAGATGGATGGCTGTGTTATGGCTGTACTGGAATAGCTTAATAAGGGGCTCAACTAATTCTGAAGAACAGGTCTTTTAGTACTATTGCCAGAATGTTGCCAATGTCCTCATCATTTGCAGTGGCTAATATATCAGACATTTCTTGATATTGAATTGGCTAAAGACTGCTGTCTGTGACATTGGGGATCTCAGGAGAAGGCTGAAATGAATCATCCACTCCACACATCTGGCTGAAGATGGTTGCAAATGCTTCACTTTTGTTTTTTGTTCTGACATGCTAGGACTATATTAAGGATGGGAATATTTTTGCAGCTTTCTCTTCTTTCAGGTTGTTTAGTTGTTAACCATCATTCACAGCTGAACTTTTTTTTTATTCATTCATGGAATGCGGACTTCATTGGCTGAGCCAGCACTTACTGTCCATCTGAGCTGCCCTTGGGAAGATATTGGTGAGCTGCCTTCTTGGATCATTGTAGTTCATTTGCAGTCTTTTCTGTATACCACTGAGCAGCCACATCTGCTGGGTTTGTCCTGCTAGTGGGACAGGAGATACCCAAGGAAGGTGATGGCAGTGTCTGGGATATCATGTGTAAATTATGATTCGGTGAGTTCAGGTAGTTGCTTGACTAGTTTCTGGGACAGCCCTCCCAATTTATGCACAAACTCCCAAATGTAATTAAGGAAGATATTGTAGGTTTGACAAAGTTTGCTGTTGTCGTTTCCAGTGCCTAGGTCAATGCCGGGTGTTCGATCCAGTTTAATTCATTATTTTAGACTTTGTAGTCATTTGATATGACCGAAGAGTTTATAGTCCATTTTGGAGGCTATTTAAGGGTCAACCACATTGTTGTGCATCCTGAATCACAGGTAGACCAAAGCCTGGAAAGAATGTCAAATTTTCTTCTTGAAAGTGCGCGGGTAACAGTGCATGTGTAAACACTGGCTGAGAATAACATTTAGCGAATATGAGGTACCTTTCAAGGAACATTCATTGGCAAGAATGCAAAATTAAATGGGATACTGGACTATGATGACACGGTGAAACAATGTCCCAACATGCGGAGAGGAAGAAAATAAACTCTTCTCTGGGGTGTATTGTTTAGGTGAGAAATCACTTTGTATTTGTATCATGATATAAAAGTAAATAATCCATAACATCATCAAATGTGACAACCATTGGTGGGGTCATAATGTTGCTTAATTTCTTAGCAATTAGGTGATTATGTCTTTCATTTCTGGAAATACAAAAAAACAGTATCTTTGTTAGTGAATATCACATTTAAACTGACTGGAGCCTCACTTTGACTTAGTAAGCAGCACTGACTAGATTTGAATTTGAAGTAGCCTTCTTAAACATGTCAGTTAGTACTGTGGAAACAATATGCAAAATGTGAGTCTCCACCAGGAATTAATACCCACTGGCCAAGCAATCATATCGCAGGATTCTAATAACCCATGTTCTCATTTAAGGAGCTGACCCTTGACCCTCATGCATATTTGAGACGTCAGCTTAAGGGTTCAACAATTCAGACTTGCCAGGCCCTCTATATTTTCATTGCTAAATCAACACAATTGAATGTTCTCTTGAATATTGTGAAGTGCTACTGTGGCATTTTTTTTCTCATTTCAATTTTAAAAATGTTTTCTGGTTTGTTAAATGAAGCATTTGAAAAACAAATATCACAATTTTCATCAAAAGAAGTAATTGAAGAGAAAAATGAACAAATGGTAAACTGGAAATCCCCACAGAGGCTGATAAGTCAGTGCATGAGGATGCAACACTGCCTACTAATGTGTTGTCATGGAGACAAGAGAATCAATATCATTCAGCTGGTCAGATATTTGACAGTAATTTTTGCTAGGTCATAGAATCCAGGAGCTGCAGCAAAATTCATCCTAGAACAAAAGGAATTTCAAATCTTCTTACATGCTGCTTCTTAAGTTTACATAATTGTGGAGAGATGCATGCCAACTCATTTAGTTTCCACCAGATTTACTTTACGAAACCTTGAAATTAATAATAAAGCCTCTTTATTCTCTACATTAAATTCAACACACAAACTCATACCCTAGATATTGCTTTTCCCCTCATTTAGATAAGCACAGAATAGATCGTAGACCAGAGAAAAGAGGCCAGATCAGGAAAATTACTTTCTTTGAACTGTCTCTCCTCCCCAAAACAAACAGCTCAGTTTAGGATACAATTAACCAAAGCGGAGATTTTGGAGGATTTGAGGAACTGCCGTCATCTGTAGCTGAAATATTATTTTCTGATGTGTAATATGCTGATCGTGGTGAACACATTCCGAACGTTCGCAAAAGAGAATTGTTTGTAAAATTGTGCAGTCAAAATTCCAATCTGTGCTGCAAACACATACATCCAAAACATATAAAATGCAACAATCACCAGCAAGTATATCCAGATTTGAAACAGTGACCGGATTACATCAAATAAAGGGGCAATAAAAATTGCTACTAAAGATATGCAGAAGCAGTAGAACAGTATAGTGGATTCGGGTGCTGTTTGCTGTGTCCCAGTGTATAGATGAAAGCCTGCTCCAAGGTTTGACCTGTCACTTTCCTGGCCAAAGGTGAATGAGAAAGGAGAGGCACAGAGCTGAAAAGGTGAAACAGAATGACAGGAGAGGGAAGGAGAAAATTAGTCATGAGAAAAGAAATAAGGGGAGGTATGCTTATTTCTAATTTGTATGTAATCATGCACAACATCCGAAATTAAGTTCCGAAGAAACAACACTGGGCCTGAAAC